>NC_141553.1:25252500-25507500 GCF_021556685.1 Rattus norvegicus | reverse complement strand
GAAGATTACCAGAGAATAAAGTGTGGGTGGAAGTCACGGCTGCTCCATTGCTAAGGGGATAGGGAAGATTACATGGCAGACCAAAGTCATAACCGGTTTAGAAAATGAAGGATTTAAAAAAATGCTTTAGCAATTACAAAGCTTGTATTTAAAAGGTAGTATTTAAATGCCAGAAAGTCAAAGAAATCCAGGCACTGTAAGAAGTTCTGATTAGCGGAGAGGCTAGCATCTAAAACCTTGGAGACCAGAGATTCTATGCTCATGCGGTTTCCTTGTTGAAATATAAACATCTGAGGCTTGAATGACCTTCTACATCTCAGCCTCTAGGATTGCAGGCCTAGATCTGGAATTATAGGCAGCATCACCCTGGTTGTGATGGCTGTGCACCAGCAGAAACAGCACTCTGATACCGTCCGCCAAGAGTTGAAAGCTTGCCATCTCACACTAAGAAGGATGCTGAAGGTGCTCTCAGACCCTCATCAGACCGTCTCAATAGCTGTGTGTAGGTTTATGTATGATGCATGTTTATGTGCATTTAAAGCAAATGCTTTGCTCATGTATATGAGTTCAAATCCCAGACCACAATGAAGTGAAGAATCAAGAAATTATCTAACTTCATAGATCATAAAAATTTTGGTATACAAATTGCTAATACACAAGGAGTCTATGTGTCTGCTCATTGTAAGATCCTAATTTTGAAGGTTCTCATCTCTATGATACTAAGAGTTCAATTCTCCTTTTTGTGTCTATTTCAAATTCCTTCCGTCAGTCTTTGGTAATTTGATGTTTAATTGTAGGTTGTATTTTCTTTAACCCACAGCTTTTGGCTTTCTTTCTTTTTCTCTTCCTTTCTTTTTTCTCCTTTTTAACATGTTGTTCTGATTAGTTTTTGTCAACACGTAAACCGAGGGATTGGCCCTGTTCAGCTGACCTGTGGCTATGCTTAGGGTACATTGCTTTGATGAATGATTGAGGGGACAGGTGGTCCCTGGGTGTATAAGAAAGCAGCTGAACACGTCATGGGGAACAAATCAGTCAACAACACTTCTCCATGGCTTTTGGTTCAGTTCCTGCCTCTAGGTTCCCACTTTGAGTTCCTGCCCTGACTTCCCTACATGATGGACTGCATATGTAAGACAAAGAAACCCGTTCTTTTCTGAAGTGGGTTTTACCAGAGCAACACAGATGAAAACCAGGATACATGGTTAATAAATGATACTATTTGGGGTTTCTGATTGTTTCTAGGTGGCCAAAGACAACCAGCTAACTTATTAAACCATTTCTAGAGTTGAGATACTTATAAACTTTAATCAGGGTAAATTAAAATTAGCAAACAAAGTGTCAATGATTGAAACCAAATGGTTAATGTTCTAAGGCATTTGGAATGGCTAACACGTCTCATTTTAGTTTTCTTATTTAATGACAACGGTTCCATTGGAAAAGCTTACTTTAAAAAATTATAAACTACTGATGTGGCATAGTATAGAAGAAAGTGCTGTGTGGAGATTAATACAAAATATTACCATCGCTTCCCTCAACAGAGCCTGTTGGGAGTCCAAAGACAGAATGCCTTTTATCATAGGGTTTTAAGTGAGCATGCAGTTTAATTCTCACAATGTTTTCCCCTTCTCCTATTTACAGTCTTTTGATTTTTTGTTAATTAATTAATTAATTAATTAACATCCAGATTGCAGCTTCCATTCCCTTCTCTTCTCCCACTCCCTCCCTCTTCCCCCCAATTCCCATCCCCTAACAGAGTCAGAGGCAGCCCCAGCTCCTACTGTTAGAGCTCCCACATGAAGCCTCACATCTTTACAATCTTCTATAATTGATATGATCAGAATAATAGGTGCCTTTTTAAGTGAATGGACATTTTAAGTTTATGCATTTTCCATGATAATCCAATATTAATGTGTATTAGTGTTCCAACTCTCTGCGTTTAGAAAAGGAAGGAAAAAAATAGAAAAAGAAGGATCAAAATATACTGCATCAAAAAATTTAAATGAGAAAGTAGATCTTCAAAAGAAAAAGGGCTGTAGTAGAGATGCTGGAGGGGTGGCCCAGCAGTTGAGTGCTTGCTGCTTGTGCAAAGGTCCAGAGTTTGATTTGTAGCACCCATAAAAGGTGGCTCATAACCACCTATACCTTTAGCTCTGTGTCTCTGATATTCCTTTCTGGCCTCAGTGGGCATCAGCTCATGTGTGCATATAAACACACACACACACACACACACACACACACACACACACACAGACACAGACACCTTAAAAAGTTTTAAGCACCTTAAATGCTTGATCTGTTCAAGAATTCCAATTCCCCCAAACATCTATGAAACATTGCTTTCTGCTCAGGGCAATGCCTTTATTTCTATGGTGGACATCTTATGGCTTAAGCATTACACACAGAATATCGATTATTTTTTACTAACTTAACAGCCAACCCTCTGCCAAGTTAGTACTAAAGAAAAATTTAAAGATGTTAAGCCTTTGGTTGTTGGAAAATGCTAAGGGGGCTAAGGCGCTAAGGAGGGAAATGTTTTTGTGGGGCTAACGTGTAGTTTTGAGAGTACAGCATGCAAGGCCTGGTGGTAGATACATTTGAAATGGTTATTAATTTTATTAACCTGGAGAGATCTTTCTGGTGAGTCTAAGGAATGGGAAAGAGTCAAAGCACTTTGAATTATTGTTCTGCGGTTGGGAGACACAGCAGTGAAATGAATTGCCTTGGAAAGTAAGAACACAACAGCTTTCTGTAGAGGACCGACTTGGGCAAAAGAATATATTTCCCCGTGAATCACCCTTTTTTTTCTTCATCTGACGTAAATGTTAAGCATATATCAGTGTGTTTTCTACATCTTGAGAGTACTCTACAGATTTTTAAAACCGATTCCTTCTCTGCCAGTTATTTAAGGATGATCCATGTGGTGAGGCATCTATGCAAAACCTGCTATAAGTATCACAGACGAAAATAGACCTCACCACAATGATTGCATAGTGGGTTAGGAGAAGCTCTCTAGTTGGTTTCCCTTGGAACGTTCTGGGGTTGGCCCCACGTTCCTTATATTCCTGCATACAGGATTAGGATGGGACCAGAACTGAAAGACCAGCGAGGTTGTGTTTCGATAGTGAGAGTGAGAAGTGATGTCGACTTAGACTCATTTTAGGGAAGTGATTGAAAAGCTTAAGAGGTTTTATTATCATGTGCTCTGAGTGTGAGTGTGTGTGTGTGTGTGTGTGTGTGTGTGTGTGTAATTTTATGCTAACTTCCTAAATGTAAAATATAAATATAAAAGTATAAATATAAAAGCGGTTACACAGGCTGGGAAGTTGAAGACCCAGGAAGGTGGATGGCTTGGTCCCAGCATGCGTCTGAAGGACTGAGAAACAGGACAACCAAGGGAGTGGTTTCATTTCCAACAATCAGCCCATACAAGCCCAGAGAGCTGGTGTTTTAGTTTGATTCTGAGGCAGGAAACAAAACAAAACATCAATACCAAAAACAAATTCAGCTCATCAGGCAGGAAATATCTCCTCAAAGCCATTAGGCAGAAATGTCCCTTCTCATTTATTGAAAACTTAGCCTCATTGTTCTACCAAGGCTTTCAGCTGAGTGAACCCCTACTCACGTTAGGAACGGTGTTCTGCATAAGTCAACACAGCAATTCAAATGGTTATGTCTTCCAACAGCATGGAGAAACCAAGAATAATGTTTGGTGAAATATCCTGGTATACTGTAACTAGTCAAGTGGGCAGAATGAAATTAAATTAAATAATTTCAAATTCTTTACTGCATTGGGATAGCTGTAAGTCAGAGGGTATATCATATATATATATGAGATAAATGGAGCCGAGGGTGAAGTTAGGTTCTTAGAAGAGAAGCTGTGTCTGGTCAGAACTATCAGTACTCTCCATGGTGATGTGTATATGTATATTCTAACTCTTGTCACTCAGAGGCTGGGGCACAATATATAGTCTGGTTATTAGGGCTGCAGAGGATCAGACTGCATCCTTCACCGGATGACTAATCTTTCCCCAGAAGAAATAGACGTTCTGCTCTGGTACTAGAACTGGAAATGAAGATGTAGGTCTTCATTAGGACACGGATCTTAATTCACAGGAGGAAAATGCTAATTTTTTTTGTAAATGAATAATTGGTGGGCACAAGGTTGGTCTCTCCTGAGCTGTGTGCAAGCTTCAGAACCCCTTGTGTTATTTATGTTCTGAAGCATTTTTTTATTAGCAATGAACATGCAGCATATACCTACACATCACTCAGGGAGAATACCTAGCATGTATTTATAATGAAGTAAAAAAACATAGACACAAATATCTAAAGCACTCCACAAGAGACGGAGGAAAAAGCAGTGATACATTGACTCATGAGAAAGTAAAGAAATAAAAGGGAATTGTTCTCTGTGTGTGCTTATTGGCTTGAATTGTATGGCACAAAAGACTTGCTATAATAGTATCAAGTGGACTGGAAAAGGCCAGGGGAGAATTTTACTAGCGATCTTAGCTCTGAGTAGAAACAAAAACAGAGATCAAACCCAGGAACCCTCAGAACGATGGCTGATGGCTCCTCTCTTCCCTTGGCTTTCCTGATCTGGTTCTGCAGAATTCCGTCTTAGGTTGAACCATTCAGCAAGTGCCAGGATGTCTCTTTGTAAACCCACTTTATCTGCAGCGGTGGATTCATCTCAGTGTACGTGGCAGGAAGCCTGGCCCACGATCTGTTAGTCACCTCACTCTCAGGGTAGAATGTGGTTAGCATAAATTCATGTCATTGCTAAGCTATGTTGGAAAAAGTACTGGCATGAGTTTCCTTGACACGAAACTTGAATAATAATCATAACTTGTATTTATAACAAATGGCTTTGGTCTATGTGTCCACTCTTCATTCTAGAGCCATGACTGCAATTCTTCAGCAGTTTAATCTGTCAAGAAAACACTCCTTAAAAGTGCACAATAAGATTAGTAAGTGTTTGGTCTTTTTGTAATTATCTTCCCCCCTGAGAGTTTTGTTTTTATTGATTGTCAAAGGCATTGCCTGATGTAATGAGTCTATAAGAAAAGATGAATTGCACTTGTAATTAGCTCTCAACATAAAGGACAAGCCAAGGAGAGGTAAAATTACTCATGGATGCTCTAGAGAGGGTAAACTGCCCTGGCGGGGGACCTGAGCTCAGTTTCCAGCACCTGCCTTGGGCAGTTCAAAACCACCAGTAACTCCTTCTCTGGGGGATCTGATGACCCCTTGAGGTCTGTGTAGGTACCTGCACTCCCGTGTACATATCCACAAAGAGATACGTAATTAAAAAGAAAATAACTCTTTACAAACTTACCCTTCAAATGTGACATTGAGGGATACTGAGAATGTAGCTGAGGTGATAAGGTGCTTGCCTCACATGCATACTACTCTAGGCCCAAACCTCAGCACAACAGGTACAGGGCGGGGTGATAATGCATATAAGCTAGTGCTTGGGAAGTAGAGGCAGGAGGACCAGGAATTCAAGGACATCCTTAGCTACATAGAAAGTGTGAGGGCAGCCTGGACTACACGAGACCTTTCAAAAAACAACAGCAGCAAAATGTGTGTGTTGGCAGCCAGTTTTCTCTAGTCATGCAGCAGGACCATGTGTAGCTGAGTGTCTTAGTTACTGCTAGCAAGGGTGGTTGCTCATAGGCTGAGGCATAGTCAGGAGCTCTGATGTCACACTCGATCCAGGCAACCAGATTGTGGGGCAGAATTGTTGGCATCTTTGCCTTTTTTTCTTTTTCTTCCCAACTTGTAGAATTTGAGTTATCTTATATGTGTTCATTATCCAACTTAACTCTGGACACTTCTCTCCTGCTCCATTTGACTTATAGCTCTTTAATTTTTTTGTTTATTTGTTCTTAAAGTGGTGTGTACGAACATGCATGCATATATATGTATATGTATGTGTATGCATGATGTGTGTGTGTGTGTGTGTGTGTGTGTGTACATGCGTGAATGGCCATGTGCATGTGACATGCACAACCTTGGATGTTGTTCCTCAAGTGTCATCCACTTATGTCTAGGTCACTGGCCTGGAAATTGCCACATCAGCTAGGCCAGATTGCTGGGACACTCTAGTGATCTACCTGTCTCTGCCTACCCAGTAACGAGATTATACATACACCCCAACAGCATAGGTATTTTATTTTATTTTATTTTTTTTTTTTTGTGCTCAATCTTGGGTCCTTATTCTTGCATGACAAACATTTTATTAACTTATCTATCTCCCTTGCTCCTATAAGATGTTCATAAGTGAGTTCCTGACATGTCCTGGTGAAAGGTTATACAGAGCCAACCCACAAGCACGTAGCACTTGTGGATGTATCATTGTGGGATGACATTGATTTAGACCCTGCTATGTTTCCAGGCTTTCCTAGGCAGTGAAGATACATGCAAAGAGCATTAATTCCTCAGGAGTTATTGCAAGAATCCCAAGAACCCTGCGAGGGATTGGGGAGCATTTCCAGGTTTTATACTCACTGGATTATAAGAAGCATGTTTTAGACTAATGAGAGTCCCATTGAAGTCACCATAATCTTAACTTTTACTCATTGAAAAAGGGCCGACTGACCTCCTGGACTTGTTTAATGCCACAGGATTTCCAGCTGTTACTAAAGTTTCCCTATGTATTACATACACCCAGGGGAAAACTGTGTTAGCTATCCTTAAAATGAAATCTGTAGTACTCATTTCGAGAAGCAGGTGGAGGTGACGGCCAACCTTCTCTTCTCCAGCTGGTAACTTGGCTTGCTTCCTAAGAGGCACACGGGTTCCTAAGAGCTGGTAACAGACCCACCTGGCTTAACTGGATACATGGCTTCCCAAGCCTGCTGTCTGAGAGGCATTCAGGCCCTGTAGATAAGCAATAGTTTCTGCTCCTCTAGCACCAGTGCCCAATATACTGGTGATAATCCTTGATTTGTACATTACTATGTGTCAGAGAAATGGCATTTTCAGAGTCTGCTGGAAAGTCTGGATTTAGAGAACCAGGTAAAGCTAACAGTTGGTATTCAGTGTGATTCAACATTAATCTTTTGCAAGTTCTAACTGTGGTGTGAGCAAAGGGAGGAGTTGGGACTAATAAATTTACAGTAGCTTAATAAATTGGTGAAAACAATGTGATAAGCTGTTATCCTGGTTGTCTTTTAGCGTAAACTCAGAACACTACATAGATGATCTACTTGGAGACTATAGCTTTTTTTTTTGACAAAGCAATCATTTGACTATGATCCAGCACTTATGTTCTATTATAGGCTGTCTTAAGTGGGCAAACTATAACCTAGAAATTGATCATCTGGTTATTTTAGCTAGTTATGCATATGTTTGATAATTAGAATAATGTTTACCTAGAATATTCCACATTCATTTTACAACACACACACACACACACACACACACACAGAGAGAGAGAGAGAGAGAGAGAGAGAGAGAGAGAGAGAGAGAGAATCAGCTAAGTTCATTTAAGGGCCAAAAGGCCACATTAACAACAAGTAAAGCTTCTCTGTTGAGATACAGTGGCTGTTGTGTGCTGTTATTCCAAAGGAGAGAGAAAAATAGGGATGGATGAATGAAGGAAAAATAACAGTTAAAAGCTTGAGTAGTACTTAATTTTTCCAACTTGAAACATTGTGTCAATTTTGAAATTATGACTAGTAAGTACGGTTTCCTATTTAAAACACACTACCAGAGATTGGAATGTTATATAATTTCTGTTTGTTAGTCTACTGAGTGATTGTCTACCTATGGCGTATATCAGTGTCCCTTTATGTAAAGACAGATCTCGAGAGCCCATCCTTGCAGTCTCCGATGTGATGGACCTTAGTCTGGGGCTCTGGAAATCCTATTTTGTCATTAATTTATTCATGTATTCATCTTATATCCCCTGCCATAGCCCCCTCTCTCCTTTCCTCCCAGTCCTACCCTCACAATCCCCCTCCCCCTTACGTCCCTCCCCTCATCCTCAGAGGAGGGGAAGCCCCCCTCCCATGGGTACCCCCACCCTGACACATTAATTTGCAGCAGAACTAAGCACATTCCCTCCCCTGAGACCAGACAAGGGGAAAGACCAGACAAGGCCCAGCTAGGGGAAAGAGATCAGGTGGTGCTGGCATGACACTGACACTTTGAAAACTCACACTTGAGGCCACACACACAGTTTTAAAGGAGGAGGCACACATCCGCCATTATAGTTACAAGCATTAACACGTGTTAGGACAGCAAGCTGATGTTAAATTCCAGATCCTCTCTTCTCCCAGAACTCTTTGCGGCTGGTAAGGGAACACATTTACAACACACATTTCGCTATTTCCCCACTCCCTTGCCTTCAAACATCTTTTAGAAGTCTGTGTGACATTTTTCTTCTTTGGAGGTTGACTCCTCCAGGAGGACACTTTTTTGTCTTCTGTACTTTGGCACTTTGCAGTTTTGCAGACTTGTGACTCTGAGTCAGACTTTAATCTAGTCGTCAATTTTCCGCTGTGAGTTCAGTCATGGTGTTGGTTGGAAGAAAAGGCACCCAGGTGTCTGACAGCATTTGATTGTCAATCCTTTTTTTCAGATAGGTTATTTTTATGATGCTAAAAAATATAAAATTAAATAATGGCATTAATAAACCAGAGACGGTATTGTGATCGTGTGGTCAGTTGACCAGGTGTCCACAGTGTGTAAAGACTACTGATTTAGCCTGGATTAAGGGGAGGAGTCACTTGAATAGTTTTTCTTTTCCTAAGACTATAAAAATTTGTTAAAGTCTAAACTCAGAGGCCTGCAGCTCTCCTTATTAAGGGTCTTGTGTAAGGAGGGAGCTCTCTTGTCTACTTATAATTCAAGCCTCTTTGCTTAGTTCATCAGAATGCACGCTGCTCATCCCCCGATTTGCAAGGCGGCTTCTTCATTACCCATGGGCTACACATCCTCTGATACTCTAAGAGCCAAGCCTCCCCAAATTGTATTTAATGGTGGGGATTTTAGATTGAAATTAGACTGGATACGCTCCTGCCAATCACTGCTGACATCGCAGCATCCCTATTTTCTCTTTCTCCCTTAGAATGACAACACACAGCAGCCACTTTATCTCAGCGGAGAGGTTTTACTTGTTACTAACGTGGCCTTTAAAAGAAGCTGTGTACTTCTGATACGACAGGTCCGAACGTTGCTGGCTGTATGTCCATTCTGTGACCTCAGCACACTGATACCTCTGTAATTCACATAGCCTTTCTTATTATTGAAAAGTCTTTTCCTTTCAGCCAAGAAAGAATTATAATCTAAAGTACGAAGGACTCTCATCTGCCCTCCATTATGGTCCACAAACACACATCTGAGAAAAACCTATGAAAGGACAGAGTAGGGACAGTCAAAATTCACAATAGTATTCTTCTATTTTGCTGTGCATTAGTCATTACTTATATGCAGGATATATTTATTCTTGCTGAAGACCAAAATATCACAATGCAAATGGATTTTGTAAGATAATAGACATCCCCCCACTGTGCACACCGTATCAGTTTTATGAATTAATTGCGGATGAGGATTTTATTCTCTGGACTATTTTTGGCATGCATTTACCAACCTCACTTTGCTAACCTCTTCTTTTCTAGGTCTTTCCTCCATAAAACGTTTTAAATCTTATGATAATCTTACGTCAGTTCTTGTACAAGACAGAGCAAAAAACAGAGTTAAAGCATTAAAAAGTAAAAAGCTTCTTTTTACAAATAAGATGTACTTGTACAAGGCTGAGGTACTGCCCACGGCACACTGCTTTCTGTGCTTTGCTTCTCATAGGCTGACTACCCTACAAGTACCCTGAGGTACTGTCTCAGACTCTTGTGTGTTCTCTGGATAGTCCAGCCCACACCACCACATTCTAACCTCCCTTCTTCATCACTAAATGGGAATTTAACATAGATTGATCTAAACACACTCACATTCACACACGTGTGTGCGCACATGCACACACAGAGAGGGGGGGTGAGATTTTGGTCTTGATACTTGAAAATTAGAGATGACCTATTATACAGTTTGATTTTAGCTTCTTTTAAAAACTTGGACAATACAAACCCATGTTCTGGCTTGACAGAAGTCTCTGTTAGACCATGGAACTTTGAGTTGGGAGAAAACCCTTGCTATTAATATGAGCTCATGTTACTCCTTCCTCCTCTGAGGACCTTAAAGCTGTGGTCAGTTGACATTAGTACTTGCCTTTGGATACATTTCTTCCCAAGCCCAGCATCCACCTGGATCCATGTCCACTAGAGATTGTGACTGTCTTAGCTTGTGCAGGGGCCTGCCCACTGGCAGAGGCAGTGGTTGTTAATGACTGTGGAATGCATTCTCTGCTCTGAATGTTGCATCTTCTATTAGCACAGCCTTTCTTAGAGACAGTGCCTTAGCAGGATGCATGTAACAGTGGTGCATCTGGAGCAGCACAGCCTGCTGAGGCGATGCCTCGTCTCATCCTTGCGCCGGGATCTCCACCACTCCTTACATTCCCACGACCTTGGGTGCCCATCAAGTTGCCCCTATTGACTGTTCACTTTGGTGTCTTATCTGTGGATGTCCAGAGATCCTCTTCTTCCTGCACTCTTTACAAAGCTGAAAACATCAGTACCTACACTAAGAAACAGAGTGGACCCAGCGCTTCGCTTGTTGATGGTAAAAGTTAATCTGCAGTGTGGAAATTGGTTTGAGCAGAGCTCTGGGGCAGAGGAGGAGTTCTTTTTTTTTATTTTATTTTATTTTTTTTTTATTAACTTGAGTATTTCTTATATACATTTCGAGTGTTATTCCCTTTCCCGGTTTCCGGGCAAACATCCCCCTCCCCCTCCCCTTCCTTATGGGTGTTCCCCTCCCAACCCTCCCCCCATTGCCGCCCTCCCCCCCATAGTCTAGTTCACTGGGGGTTCAGTCTTAGCAGGACCCAGGGCTTCCCCTTCCACTGGTGCTCTTACTAGGATATTCATTGCTACCTATGGGGTCAGAGTCCAGGGTCAGTCCATGTATAGTCTTTAGGTAGTGGCTTAGTCCCTGGAAGCTCTGGTTGCTTGACATTGTTGTACATATGGGGTCTTGAGCCCCTTCAAGCTCTTCCAGTTCTTTCTCTGATTCCTTCAATGGGGGACCTATTCTCAGTTCAGTGGTTTGCTGCTGGCATTCGCCAGAGGAGGAGTTCTGATGGATGGATTTCAAACAGTTTCAGAAATTAAAGAGAGAGGAGGATGTAAGGTGTCATTTGATAGATGCTCGACAGGACTTTTCCAACCCTTTCTAGTGATTATCACTGATAGGTCAGAATTGAAACAATAGCAACTTGAAGAGATTCTGACATACCCCAAATCCCAGTTCCTGTTTGGATCCTAGGTTCAGGGATAAGTATGTCTTACTTAGTCTCCAACTACAAAGTCACAAAGCCCCCCCCCCCCCATAGAACCAAGTAACAGCTGTGTTCAGGAAAGAATTGCTATGTGCATCTAAAACAAAGATAACTTTTTCTTACACAGTGAAGAAACCACATCAGCCTGCATATTCCTATCACATTCATCAAGAAAATGGACAATAAAGATCTGGCGAGCATGAAGAATCTTCCTGGTTGGTCTTCTCTTCTGTCACTCTTGTTCCCACACAGGGGGATTCCTTGCAATCTTAGGTCTCATATTTTTGTGAAGACTGTGGTTTTCTTTGTTACTCCATTCGTAGAATCAGAAATTTCTTTGGGGTGGGGGCTGTGGAACACATTTTACACAGCACTTGTTGCTTTTGCAGAAGATCTGGGAGTTCAGTTCTCAGTATTGCTGTCAGAGGTCTCACAGCCATCCGTAACTCCAGCTCCAGGACATCCAAGCCATCTTTCAGTCTTTGCAGGCAACTGTACTCTCATAGATTTACCCCAGTGCAGATACCAACATATACACATAGTTAAAAATAAATCTTTAAAAAGAAAAAATTAGCATATGCTTATTGACCACATAACTTCTTCCAAAGTTCAGACTCCTTTAGGGTCTGGAAACTATGGTACAGAAAAGCATTCACAGTGTGTCAGCTTAAGGCGCAGCTTGGCCTTGCAGATCCTCTGTGTATGTGTTAGAACCAACATATATTCCTCACCTCACCTAAGTGGGATTATTGCTCTAACACTGTAGAGGGTTGTTAGGACGGCTGCTTTCCAGTGTTGTGACGTGGGGGTGATAAAATGATGTGATCAACCTAAATTGACTCGTTTGCAAGCTTCAGGACGGAAACATAATTCACAATAGATTATGCAAGTTTAAAAATTTCCTAGTCACTGCCTGATGTGTACGTGCTAGAATGGAGTGAAAACCCATCCCATCTCTTTGATCACCGTGGGCTTAATTCTGAGAAAATTCTAAATCACAACCCAATTCTGGTTCCTGTGCTTTTTTTTTTTTTTATAGTTTTTAGGTCTGATTTAGATTTACTTAGGGACTAATCTCTTCTAAGACACAAAAATGTAGAGATGCTTTTATTTTTATAAAAAAAATGCAAGCACGTTTCTCTTATAAAATGTGATTTCTACTGGGAGATACATTACTTCCTACTTCTCTGAGAAACCTAAGGGGAGCGGGGAGTAGCTTTCAAGGAACAGTCTTATATGTTCTTTAAAAATAAATATGATGTATTACATACCATTAAGAGTGAATTGAACCCCCCCCCCCCAGAGATGGGATTAAATTTGCTGATGCCTCAAAATACCTGCAGGATTGATAGGCTACTGGCATGTGACACTTGGCCGTCTGCTGTAATTCTCACTCACCACTTGGTTTTTCTCACTAAAATTATACTCAAATTGTACTGCAGAATAACTGGAAGACCTAGAAGGGGATAAAAGTCAACAGAATTGATTTATAAATTATTCTCAAATTATGAATTTAAATTTTTCAGACAGGCAGTCTCAGATAATCTAATAAACCTCACTAATAAATCTGAGGCTTGAACAAAGGTTTCATATTTATCTTCTTGCTTCCAATTTGCCTTTTGCTGTGAATTTGCCTCTCGTTCTCTCTCTTTCCCCATCTCTCTTTCACACCTACTGTGTGTGTGTGTGTTTGTGTGTGTGTGTGTGTATGTGTTTGTGCACACACCTGTGAGTCAAAGGTTGATGCCAATCTTCTTTCTACTCTGTTTTTAGACACTGCCCACTGAACCTGGAGGTCACTGATTGGTTGGACCAACTGGACATGAGCTCCAAGGATTCTCCTGCCTCTCCTTCTCCAGTGCTGGGATTATAAGCACCTTCTGCTATGCCCAGATTTTCTGTTAGGGTTGGGGATTGAACATAGGCTCTTATTCTTGGGCAGCAAGCACCTTACCAGTTGAGCTACCCCCAACCCCAAGTGTTTGACTTCGCTAATGAACTTTTCTTTGTTTGTTTGCTTTCTTAAGTCTCTGGTGGTAGTGTGTCAAATGATGTAGAAAAAATATGCAGATCAAACAGTGTTTATAACCAAGGGGCTTTTTATAAAGTAAGATTTAGAACATCTTGGAATTCTTAAGAGAGCACAGGAATGCCAGTGGTGACAGGTTGGCATGTAGGTTTTATAGACAAATACTCATCCTTCATGAGAACTAGAACACATGGGAGAAACAAAGTGCCTAAGATTAAACATACACAGTGACAGAGATCTGATGTGACAAAGACACCAAACCTATACAATAGAGAAAGGGTGGCCTCTTCAGTACATGGACTGAAACTTGATTGTGGCCTGTCACTATGTATAAGAACTAGTTAAAAACACATCAAAGATGTTTGGGGGGGAGGGGCTTGAAACAGTAATGCTAATAGAGGACAACACAGGAGAAATACTCAAAGCTACAGGCACAGCCAGGGACTTGGGCACAGCTAGTGACTTGGGCACAGCCAGGGACTTTGTTAAGAGGACTCCCACTACTCTGGAAACAGCAGCCAGCACTGGCAAACGAGGTTGCGTGTTATTAAAAAGCTTCTGCAAAGCTCTTGGTAACAATATGAGGATACACACTACATACTGGGAGAAAATCCTGGCTATCTATTCATCTAAAAGTTAATATCCAAACTCTGTACTGATCCCCAGCATTGAACACTAAAACAAAAACATAATAAGTCAATGGATAAAAGAAAAAAATACCCTGGACACCTTTCAAGCAAAGAAATACCCTTGGCCAGTAAAGATCATATAGAATGTCTACAGCTGTGAGGAAAACATAGATCACGACTACACTGAGATTCCAACTGACTTCTTTAAGAGGTGGTGATCATGAAGAAAACAATAAAACAAAAAAGGCTGGCAAGAGTGTTAGTTTACTCACCAATAGCAGGAAATGCAAATTAGTCTAGCCACTATCAGCACAGCGCCATAGTTAAAAAAAGAAAGCAAAAAAAAAAGAAAAGAAAAAAGAAAAAAGAAATGAAAGAAAGAAAAGAGAAAAAGAAAAAAGAAAAAGAAAAGAAAAGAAAAAAAGAACAAAGAAACAAAGAAACAAATGACCATGTAGTTCAACCATACAGTCCCAAAGGAATCAAAGGCAGCCAGTAGTAAGGACATCTGCTCATCTGTGTTCACTGGGGCTCTGTTCACAGTTGCTGTGCCATGGAATTTGCCCAGGTGCACATCAATGGATGAATAGGAAAGAAAATGTGTCACATACACACAATAGGGTATTATCCACCCATTAAGAGTAAAATAACGAAGAATCAAAATTTGTCATCTGTAGAAAAATGGAAGCAGGCATTATTATGTCAAGTGACATAATTGAGAATTCGGAAAGGCAAATACAGCGTTTGGAGTCTGATGAAGAAGGCCCCCAAGAACAAGGGTGGGTGCAGGAGAGTGGGGGCTTGGGAAAGGGTGGGGGTGTAAGAATAATGGGAGCAAATACTATTAACACTGTGTTCATGCTTGGCAACTCATTAAATCCACCATTCTGGGCAGATAACATCTAGTCACAAGAGAGGGACTCAAAGTCACAAAGAAACCAGTAAATTTAAAAAATAAACAAAGAGCTGATGATGCACACACCTTTCTAACAAAAACTTATAAAACTTAGGTTTGCACAGTTACGTCATCTACTAAATGTTCATTAGCATTGTGTATCATAATTAATATATAGTATTGATGCCAAATAGCTCTCCGTCATCAATAGAGTCACTGGTTGGAGAAGCTGTGGTGTGTGTAGCCACATCTGACTTCACTCCAGTTCTGGTTTCATAGTTCCAAAGAGTCTAAAACCCTTTTCCTTTTCTCTGAAACTCGGGAGTCTAGGTAAGCATTTCTCCCATGCTGTGTCTGTGCGTTTTCCTCCTAGTAGAAAAGCACAAGAAAGTGGTGACTTAGGCTTAAAAGTTTCTCAACAGGTGAAGTTTATTGCACAACCCCAAAACTTGGAAGACGAGGCAGAAGGATTCCTGTGAGTTCAAGGCTACCATGAGCTATCGATCAAAACACTGCAACAAAGAAACAAATAAAACACATGTTTTCATTTGATGAGCATAACAGAAACCATTTAATTTCAGCACTTGGAAGGTAGAGGTAGGGAGGGCTAGAAATCCAAGGCCAGACTGAGACACATCATGATTTTGAGGCCAGTCTGGGCTACATAAAACCCTAGTTTTAATAGCAAGTGAAAGTATTATTATATGTTCCTAGAAAATCAGTTTAGCGAAGGCTCCAAGATTTTTCTCTGTTCGCTCTTCTTGTCACCCCCACTGCTTAGATAAAATAGCACTCAGAAAAGAGTTTGAACAAACAACTCATAACCCAAACTATGTTATTCCTTGCCAACGTATTTTCCTCTACTTAATATTTGGTCATACATGCAGAATGATTAAGTATTGCTAGGGTTAAGGGAGGCTATAATAGAATCAATGGTTCGGCTCTTAGAGTCATTCTGTATTGTGAAAAAGAATTACCTGTGATTTTTTTCTGAGTCTCAAGTTCAATTCAAGATTATCACAAAACTTAATGTCAGTAAAGCCATGGAGAAGCGAGCAATGCAGAGGTGAGACGGGCATGTCCTTACCTTCATTCCCATCCTAGATGTAGCTGGGACCTTCAGGGAATAGGTATTGGGAGGAGTAAAGGCTGATGGGAAACTATAAAATCTCTAGGGTTGTACAACTTTCCTCAACAGTCTTATCCATTTGAATACATTTCTTCTAAGAACTTTCAGTCAAAGATATAGGCAACTACTTTCTTGCAGTACTCATTTCGGCCATTTTCTGGGTATCTTCCTTTTTCTCCTGCAAAGAGCTGCTTACCAGACAGATGATGTCTCAGACATGTGCACTCGTGCCTGCCAGGCAATAAGTATTTTTGTAGCTGTTATCATATAAAGAGAACCTGTATAATCCTACCTACTTCACAGGAATTTTCTCTTGTTGAACATTTGCTTGCTGCAGGATATCAAATGATTGCTTTCCCTTGGGTCAAGAAAAGCAGCCCTTCACCTCTTCTGATGGTTATAAATATCTCTGCAGTCATGCCAATGTGTATCCATAATGTTCACTACTCTTCCAAGCCATTAATAAATATATCGAACACCTGTGCTAGCAACGATCCCCCGAGGCTGCCGTCATTAACCTAACTATACAGCTTCACAGTGTTTCATTTAACCTTCGTTTTTATCACAAAACTTTTCTTTGCAAATCAAGACCTTCCAAATTAATGATAAAACTCAGCAATTTATCCATAGCTGTCTTGAACTCCTAACAGAAAATTTCACGTTAAAAGTTTCCGAACGGGATACCACAAGGTATATATATAATAAAAGTTTGGGCAAGAAAAGTTCCACACCTTTCTTGTCTGTTGTTTCTGAGCTTCTTTCCTATTCCCGCTTGCGTTCAGTCTGTGCCTTTGCCAGTGTTTGCAGATGTGAGGGTGCAGGAGCAATTCCGTCAAGTCTTTAGACAGAGTCCTGTCTTTCTGGGAGTTCACTGTTAGCCATTGGCTCCACCAGTTTGGGATCCAGGAAGGGTCAGGGAGGTGGGATTTGGGTTAGCGGCACCGATGTTCAGCTAAGAAGCCATTCCAGGTGAAGAATAAGCTTCCATTCCAGTTTAAATCAAACTTACGGATGGTAGCTTTTTCCTAACGTTGGAGCTCGCAGAATCTGAAGATCACATGGTTAAATCTCATCTATACTTTTAGTTAAAGAATCGTAAGTCCAAGGAGCAAGTTGACCCTGGTGAAGATCGAGCTGTTCCTACCCAGGGACTTATTTTTTACTCTACTGCTCAGGGCACTACAGCTCAGCTTAGGATTTTAATCATCATCTTTTCCATTATTTATAATTAAAGTTCTTATTTTGAATTTAAATGAAGTCTCATTTAGGTGTTTTTAACTCCTTGCCCCCTGTCTGCCCTCTAATTCTTTTCTTTCAGTCCACAGTGGTGTCTTGAACACAGTAAGTTCTCACTGAATATTGGAAGTATAGAGAAGAACACAATAAATTCAAATATGCATACACACACCTATATTGATATATGTGCATATAGATGTGTATACATGTGCATAAACAGTCACATATAATCCGAGTACACACAAACAACTGCAAGTTACAATATTTCTGGTTTATCTTCTGTGGATATTTATCAATCATATAAATAAGATGAATAGAGCATGTTACATATATTTATTTCCAAGTTTCATAATAATTTAGTGAAATGAACACAGTAGTGCATGTCTTTCAATCTAGCACTTGAGGCAGAGGCAGAGAGGAGAAAGAGGCAGGGAGGTAGAGAGAGAGAGAGAGAGGCAGAGAGGCAGAGGCAGAGAGGCAGAGACAGGAAGTGATGGGGGAGGCAGGGAAGGCAGGGGAGGCAGGGAAGGAAGGAGGGGCAGGGAGACGTAGGAGGAAGCGGGAGGCAGAGAGACCACACCCCCATGCACAAATCACACATATACACATGCACACGCAAATGCATATAGGCACGTACATGCTCATAGACACTGGCTTCAAATGCTCAGATTTGTCTGAACTGGCCCTTATAAAATTAAGTTGAGTTTATGATATTACTTGTCTCCTTCACATAAACTTCATCCTTTCTTTCCAGAATCTTAATTCCAGTCCATTTTCTTTCTAGTTCTTTGAGCTATTTTGGAGAGTGGGGGTAATGACTCTGTAGGAGAGGAGCTCTTTCACAGAACACAGAGGAAAAAGAAATGGAAGGCAAGGGAGGTTGATGTCCATGTGGGTCTCCTGTTTTTTGCTTTCCAAGAAAGGACCTGTCCAAACTGTGTCTCCTTTACCCACCTGAGATATTTATATTAATTTTGAGGATGACATTTCAAAAGCTCTGAATGACTCCCTGCTGAAATTAAAAGGCTGCCACTCAACTTGAACAATCTATGTTCCATCACAGGAAAAAGTCACTCCTTGGAAGAATTTTTAACCAATTCAAGGTGTATTTTTGCATATCACACTCATTGTATTGGGAAAACACATCACTGGCACATGTTCAAATATGCAATACAGGATATTTACGGTAAATTACCCCACACAACAACAAATGTGGTTCCCGAGGCCCCAGATTCATATCCAGGAAAGAGTTGATTCTAGTATGATCTGACTCAGTTCTTCATCGGACCGGGGCAAAGGAAAGAAAAGCAGCTATTTAATTTTCTCCACAAATTCCAATGTAATCATGAATGCAATCCAAAAATGATTTAAATGAGTGGTTATTTTTTGCTTTTCTTGTTATTGTTTTGATTATTATTTGTTGTTGCTGCTGTTGTTTTGGTCAACTTTACACAAGTAAGGGACCTCTGGGAAAAGGGAACCTCACTTGAGAAAATGCCGCTATCAGATTGTCCAGTAAGCAAGTCCCATGTAGGTCCTGGGTTATATAAAAAAGCTAATTTGTTCAGACAGAAGGAAAAAAAACCATCAGGGATCCCCTTGGTGTCTGCTTCTATTCCTGTTTCAGTCCTGTCTCCAGGTTCCTGCCTAGGCTTTATTAGATGATGCTCGATCTCCTGTAATCCCTCTTCTCTCCCAAGTTGCTTTTATTGAGTGTTCTATCGCACACCAGAGAAACAAGCTGGAGCAATCAAGGGGTTGTTTATTTCTTATTCATGTTGTATGTGCAATTGGTTTTAGATTCAGAAGCTGACTCACGGTTTAACCCTTATTGCCTCAACGTCTATGGAAGAATATGGTTTAAATCAAATTGTGAAACTGTCTTTAAGGTATTATAGGGATGATCTTGGGTATCATCAAAAAACCTGCTGCTACTTCAATTTGGTGCTGAAAGAGAGTCTGACAGTGCCAAGGCACTAGAAAATGAATGTCTAGATCTGGGTATAGTTAACTACAAGGGAGGTAACTTGACTGTGAATAAAACATGGCAAATTTTAATTAAAAAACAATAACTTAATAACCTCATATTTAACTCATTAAGAAAATACCATTCAAGATATTGATAATTAAAATGTCACCATTGATAGCTATCTCTTCTGAACTTTACTTTGTCAGACCTTTTTAATTCAGCAACTAAGACTATATTCTTAATATCGAAAAAAATGTATTGAACATATGTCTGTCTCTGTTTAATGACCCTTATATTTGGCTCACCTACAGACAGATGAGTGCTCTCTGTCTCTCTGTCTCTCTGTTTCTCTCTCTCTTTCCTCGTGTGTGTGTGTGTGTGTGTGTGTGTGTGTGTGTGTGAGTGAGTGTGTGTGTGTTTCGTTTTATCACAACCGTTAATAAGTAACTTGCAAACCAAGAATGAATTATTAGGATAATGGGAAGAGCAGGCACGATGCTAGGAAGAAAAGTACTTTCAGGTAAGGTCACCATGCTATAAAGAAGACAGTGACTGCATGCACAGGGCCTGCACTGGTCTAAGCCAGATGAGGTCCCAGCACTGAGAAGGAAGCAGGCACAGCACCCCATTCCCACTCCCCTCCCCTGTCACCCCAAGGCCTAACCCAGAAGCTATCTGCAACTGATAATTACTTGCAGATTTCCTCCAACCACACCTCACTGGATATACAAACCACTCTTGTGTCCAGGCCCCATGCTCAGCAGTCAATGGTCCGTACAAGATGAACTCAATTATATTTTTGGACATTTTTGTTTTAG
Source organism: Rattus norvegicus (assembly GCF_021556685.1). Lineage (NCBI taxonomy): Eukaryota > Metazoa > Chordata > Mammalia > Rodentia > Muridae > Rattus > Rattus norvegicus. The sequence goes on along the minus strand of NC_141553.1, from coordinate 25,487,391 downwards.
TTCCAGAATGATTTAGATTTGTTGTTGTTGGTGGTGGTTTTGTTTTGTTTTTCACTTTGTCGGTCTTTTGTGTGTATAGCATAGTTTCTGGTTTTGTGTCCTTTTTGCATGCCTTTGTGTCTATATGTGTTTCTTAAGCCTTTTCTTTGGCTTTCTTCTTCTTCTTCTTCTTCTTCTTCTTCTTCTTCTTCTTCTTCTTCTTCTTCTTCTTCTTCTTCTTCTTCTTCTTCTTCTTCTTCTTCTTCTTCTTCTTCTTTTTCTTTTTCTTCTTCTTCTTCTTTTCTTCTTCTTCTTCTTTTTCTTCTTCTTCTTCTTCTTCTTCTTCTTCTTCTTCTTCTTCTTCTTCTTCTTCTTCTTCTTCTTCTTCTTCTTCTTCTTCTTCTTCCTCCTCCTCCTCCTCCTCCTCCTCCTCCTCCTCCTCCTCCTCCTCTTCGGTCCTATATCTTTTTTGCAGTTTTTTTTGTCTTTTTATGCCTGATTGTTTTATAACAAAAGAGAGAAATAAAGAGTGTGGATTATGAATTTTGATGGAAGACAAGGTGGAATGGATGTGAAATGAGTCAGGGGAAGAGAAACCCTAATCAGTATATTTTCAATAAAAAGAAAAGAAAGATTGTCGATAATGGCATCCTTAGCTTATTGGCTGGTGAATTTTGCTTTTTCCAAAATGATATATACTTTTTATTGTAAAGGATGCACAAGAATAGCCAAGTAGAATTAGGGAGAGGAAAATCTTTTTTTTTCTCCAAAAGGTATGAAAAATGAGAAAGCTGGACCACTTCACAGGAAATGGAAACTTCTCTGACTATAGAGTTTCTGGATGTAACCCAGTGCTAGATTTCTGACCCACGATAGCAAGAAATATAGGATGCTACTCTGTTCCTCTTGGAGAGTAGAACAGAACCATTTAATCTGCAGCTGGATGTAGTTATGGGATGCAGTTCTTACATGCTGTCTTAGAGATGATTTTCTGTGAAAGGGATACATACTTTTTTTTTCCGGAGCTGAGGACCAAACCCAGGGCCTTGCGATTGCTAGGCAAGCGCTCTACCACTGAGCTAAATCCCCAACCCCGGGATACATACTTTTATAAGTGATGGTTTCTATTAAATAGAAACAGCTCCTCCAGCCCCACCTGAACAAGTCCAGGCAGAATCCAGTGTACAGGTATAGTGTTATGTAGCCGGAACTGAAACTATTAATATTTACCCAAGAAAAAACTATTATAGAATTAGAAATGAAATGTTCAAAAGTCATATTCTTCTCTGCCCTCAAATTTTAAACAATTGTATTGCCAATAAGACAAAATGTTCTTGATTAGATTTTTATTTTTTGCATGTGGTGTATGCATGTGTTCATGAGGCTGGGTGTGCCCATTCACCCGCGGGTGCTGTGGGTTGGAGGAAGCCAGAGATTGATGCCTTATTTCTTCCTCATTTATTTTCCACCTCATGTCTGAAAGAAGGGTCTCTCACTGAATCTGTAGCTCAACAGTTTGCTCAGCACTGGAATTAGAGGTGTAAGCTGGTGGGTGCTGGGGATTTGAACTCGGGTCTCTAACAGCTGTGTGACAGGGTACATTTCCAACTGAGTCATCTCCCAGGTCCCCTTGCCCTGATTCAGTCTCTTTAAGAGCAGGCTAGCCTCCCTCATCTTCCCTTTCTGGGTCCATTAATTTTCTTCACAGGAAGGAAACAATGTGAACTTAGGAACTTACTAAGTGCTGAAAAATGTCACTTTATACTGATTTTGCACATATACATATGTATTCTCCACTGACTTAGAATTCATACTGCAGCCCCTATTAAGTTCAGGGTCTGGATCAATTCCATCAATGGGAAAGATAAAAAATCAAAAGGGAAAACGAAATGAGGGAAGCAAATCTGTAAAAGTTACACTGGAGGCCAAAGAAACACTAGAGTTAAAGGTTTTTTTTTTAAATGGGAAATTGGTTTTAGGTTGAGTATGACATAAGATAATCACTGTGTATCTATACTATTAATGAGAAGAAGGAAAACGAAGGTGTATTATCATAATTACTAGTTATAAATAAATCAGTTGTTCATTATTTCCATCAAGAGAACAAACTGAAAACAACATCCATTTGATGTGTGAATGGTTCAGTTAATAGCTTTTCATGCCTCATTACTGGCACACTTTTTTTGGAGGGTAAAAATATCAAAGTGATTGAAATACTGTGCCTGAATGACTTGTACATAATTCATGGCTAACCAGGACTCTTACTTCTAAGTAATTTTTCTTCTGGAATGAAATAGCTTAAATGCTTTGGTAAGAAACTGGCCATTTGGGGATTTTATAATCAGTGACAGGCAAATAGGTGATACCTTCTCTTTCTTAAAAAATTATAGTGGTATTCCTAAGTAGACTGGTGTGTTGTTTGGGGTGCCAAGAGTCTGTAGAGAGGTAGGGACACCCAACAAAGGATTTCTACTTTTCTGCCATTCCTTCCAGTGATTATAAGGACCTCCTTGTATGGTAACTGTATTATAATACACTCCTACAAGCATCTTTTTAACTATGATGATTTGACAAAAATAATCTCATAATAAATACTGAAAAGATTTGAAAAGAAACCCCCACCCATACATTACTGGATCTTTAATGAATGTCTCACACACACAGCTATGTAAAACCTGGTCTTTGATGATTCTCAAGGGATCAAGGAAGTTCTAATACAGAAGGGCTATCAGGGTGAGAGCTGCATTTAGAGTATGCATCAAAGGGACTTTGTCAAAGAGAACTGTTGGATCAGGTCAGAATTTTCTCAAGCTTGGTATATTCTATTTACTTAAAATAAAGACTTGCTTTGCAACCCAGGTTTGCGTGCATAATCTGGCTTTGAGTCCAGTATGGCCTTCTCTGTGCCCTTGGTAAGTTAATAAAACATCATTATAATATTGGAATATTCACACTGAGAGATGTGCAGATGTCTTTCCCTGGTTTTGCTACCCTCAATGTTTCAGGAATACATGTGTATGTTGTATGTGATGTCAAAAAGGGAAGGAAAGCATGACAGAAACATGGGTCAGAGGAGGAGTGAATAATGCAGAACTGTGGACTATTTCCCTTCTGTTTAAGGACTCTGCTACTGTCATTTGCCTACCTTCCTACCAGGGTCACCTATAGCCTGCCCTGGTGGCATGTAGAAATTTAAGGCCGACCCCTTGTGCTGTTCAGATGATCAATGATTATTTGGGCCAACTCTTCTTCCCTGTAGGCCATTACCAGTGCCCAACACTTTTCCGTGTTCTTCTTCTCTTTCTGTAATTTCCATCATGACTTTTGTTGCATCAAACGTTTTAAAGGAGGGTTTCTAGAGAATGAAATTCATAGCATGCTTGATAGACTGTGAGGAATGCAATAAAAATAAATATGTTCCATCTCCCTGTGATTATTAATTTAAAACCCTTTTATCATGTAGTCATTTTAATTTTAACAAAAAAAGTCATAGGTCACTGCAAAGTATGAGAGGTGAGCACTGTCACGATGGGCAATGGTGGAAACCATTTTGACCGGAAATTCTGAGAGTGTCACAGTCTGCCAGCTTCCGATCTCCACCTGGCAGGTGGAGAGGCTTCTTTAAAAGACAAGTTCTTACCCTGTAGCCTAGGCAGGTCTTAAACTCTTCCTGCACTAGTCTTTCAAATGCTGGGATAGCAGGTGTGTACCACACCCAGCTACATGGAGATTTTCTAGCATCTCTCAGTCTTTCTAGAGACTGTTTGCCTAATTATTGGTCATTCCCATCCCATCCTGCTCCACTTAGTTCCATCCAGAAGGGGAAATATCACTACTTCATATTCATCCCAACATGTCCCCCTCCCCAGTGAAATGAAAATCATTTTTTTCTTTTAAACTAGAGTCTCTCAGAGTTCTGCTGTCTCTTAACTGTCATTTAGAAGATCAATTGTGACACCTCAGAAACTTAAGGCTGTCACAATGTAGTTTATAGTCACTAACAAATTAGAAACTAGGCTTCTATGCCACTTAAAATCTTGACAGGGGCTGGATAGAGGGCTCAGTGGTTAAGAGTGCCTGCTGCTTTTCCAGAGGATGTGAATTTGGGTGCATTTGCAGGGCATTCAAGTTGGGTGCCTCACAACCATGTGTAACCACCATCCAGCTCTTGGGGATCTAATACCCTCTTCTGGTCTCTATGGTCATGAACACACATGATATATCTTGTGTCTGAAGATATATAAAAATTAGAATAACACCAAAGTGCTCATAGGTATTACACACAGGTGGTTAGTAGTAATAGCCTAATGATTTAACTTGGGAACCCTTTTCCTGCCACATGGCATGAACCACAATGGGAATAACTGTCTAGTTAAGAGGAAGAACTTACATGTAAATTGTCTTTGCAAAATAATCATCTGAATACCATAATGTGTATACTAGGGACTCTCAAGGGCAGCCTGCACACAACAAGAGTAGTCTAGGTTAGGCACTGTCCCTTGGCATTCATAAAGATTGCCTTACTCACAGAGTTCCCTTCATGTCAATACTGATGTTCTGGAGTCGTAAAATTAAATCTCATTTTCCTATGAAGAAATATCAAAAGGCCACACCTTAAACTGACCACTGACTTCACTAATAGTGTTTCAGTTTAGCTTAGTTATGAATGATGCTTTCTTTAGGATTTTACAAAAATCTCCCTTAAGCATCAGATAAATACTGGGATCCTTTGGGAATAATGTTATTCTTATAAAAGAGGTGCTTGCTAAGGGGAAACACTCAAAGTTAATGATAGAGAACACAGTCTTGTTGCTTTATGTGAACCCATTCTCTCTCTCTCTCTCTCTCTCTCTCTCTCTCTCTCTCTCTCTCTCTCCTCTCTCTCCCCCTCCTCCTTTTGAAACCATTTCCTTGTACTGAAACAACATACAAAGGACTCTAAATATAATCTTATTTTCACTCATTTTTACATGTCTTATGCCCTAACTAGTTGGTAGTGAAAACTTAAATCACACAGCACAGGGTCAGCATACATTTTTGACACCACACCCTGACAAAGTTCTAAACTAAGAACCACAATGGGACATAGTCTGACATTTTAAATATAAATATAAAAAATAATGTATTGTATTTATATGAATATAAAAAGCCAGGGGCATTTTAGATATAAAACAAATTCACTATTATTTAATAATGTAATTACTCTTTATTTAGTAAATAGAATTTTACATGATTGCTCAGCAGTCATGGTAATGTCTGAAGCTTCAGGGTAGAGGACACTAAATAGCTGTGTTGGCGGGGGGTCCTGGGGTTTCAGAATTTAGTTCTCACAGACATATACCTCTAGACTCTGACTAGGAGGCAAAGGGTGGCTCCTGCCTGTCACATATGACTTATGTGACTGCCACCGTCCAGGGATTTGAATAACACTTACTCTATGGTTTTTTTCCCCAGTTTCTTCCCAGCAGAACTCAGCATTTTCTACCTTCCTTCTGTAGCATCATCAACAAGCTTCACGTAAAGCTTGACGTAAGTTAGACTTCAAGTCATTGCATCCCTCTGTTACCCTGGCCCTTGGCATGTTAGAGCAAAGGCCACATAAACAATTAAATACTTGATTAATTTAAATAAAAAACAACACAGAGGACCTGGAGAGATGGCTCAGCGGTAAAGAGCACTGACTGCTTTTCCAAGACGTCCTGAGTTCAATTCCCAGCAACCGCATGGTGGCTCACGAGCATGTGTAATGAAGTCTGATGTCTTCTTCTGGTGTGTCTGGAGACAGTGACAGTGTCCCAACATACATGAAATAAATAAGTCTTTAAAAATATTTAAATAAATTAAAAAACAACAACACAGAATTGTGACAAAAATTAGTTGTGCCAAGGAAATGGCTCAGACAATAAACATGCCTACCACAGAAATGTGAAGCCCCAAATCCAGACACCTACCACTCACTTAGAAGCCAACAGTCATGGCTTTTATGATGTGTCCCAAGTGGAGAGTATGTGCTATTGGGAAAAGTTGGATCCTCAGGGCTTGATGGCCTGTCAGTCTAGTGTGGGACTGCCAGGTTCAGTGACTACAAGGTGCAGTGAGACCATCTCTCAAATATAATGGAGTGAGCATTTGAGAAAGACCCAGATGTTGACTTTTGGTAACATGCACACACACACACACACACACACACACACACACACACACACACACACACCACAAAAGATGAAGAATGGGGTGAGAGAGAGAGAGAGAGAGAGAGAGAGAGAGAGAGAGAGAGAGAGGTAGAGGTGTCCAGGTAAATATACACAGATCAACATATAGAGAAAATTTCTGTGTAAAAAAACAAATGTACCAGATTTTTGTGAATAAGAATTTGTAGCTCACACCACCAAAGATAATTACATATGCTTCGAGTGATAAGAAAAACTCAATAAACACATTTTTAACTTTTTAAAATAATGTGTGGGTAACCCAAGCATGTGTTGTCAACTATCAGGAGGCTGAAGCAGGTGTTGGGGACTTGGAAGGCTGTCACCAGTTTCAAGCCAGCCTGAACTACTAGCAGCAACCTAACCCCCCCCCCCAAAAAAAAATTCCAAAGAACTGAAGTAGCTCTTTAGGCACCCTTTTTCTCTTTAGTTGAATTATATCTGTTTGAACAGGCCTTTAAAAGAAAGGCTCAGTAGATAATTGTTCATATCTAACAAAGAACCAGCCCTACGGATTGTCAGCATCAGCATGTTTGCAAAAATGTTTTATTTTGGTGAGGATAACTGGAAGTAGATTTGAGTTGCACCCCCGACTTGCTTCTCTCCCTGAAATGATTCTGATTATGACTTTTAGCCATGTTTTCTGTTAGCTTCTTTCTTAAGTAGAGAGTAACTACCAAAAGGAGTTGGTTTGTGGAATAAATATTCTGATCAGTGTTCACCAGTACTTACCTAAAGAATGAAATGTCTGAAAAACAAGAAAGTTGATCAATTTCACACGAAGCAAAAGAGCCACTTGTTCTCACTGGATGAATGTGTTTTAAAGGTTAGCTTCTGAGAAGTTGTTTTTATTCAATCCACACAATCATATTAAACTATCATGCTTACCTGAGTGAGCCTTCAGAATGGATACTTTATTAAAAACCTCAGCTAACTGTGTGGTCTTTCCAGAGTGTTAATGTGCTTCATTTGTGCCTACCAAAGAAGAACACACTTGGTAGAACTGGAACACACACAGAGTAGAATTGAAAGAAGACAAAAACCTGGCAAACATTTGAGCCTCAATTAAACATAGAGACTTTTAAATTCAGGAGTGCTGCTCATGAGGTAGACACCAGGAAGGCAGTTAGTAGGGATAATTCTAACAATATAGCCATCACTTGTTTTTGAATGCTGGGCTCCATATTTTATCAGCCTCATAGTCTCTATTTTTTTTTTTTTGCTTCATCATTTTTCTTGGTTTCTTAAGATGAAGACATTACTTAATTCTTTAGAATTCTTATTATCCTATTATTCATAATAATCAGAATAGTTAATAAATGGATTAATAAAGATGAAATACTCTGAGTGAGCATTCTGAAGTGTTTCTTAGAGCTGACTGCAAGTGATCTGTTACTTTTCCCATGTTTGGTTTCAAGTCGTTCTTTCAAGAAACAAGCATACATTCCTTCTGGTGGCCATGATCAAGTATGATCAATTGTCAGAAGTCTGGCCCCGAAAAGGGTTGACAACAAAACCAAATTTTCATAATGGCAGTATTGATATTTTTTAGCTGTAGAAAGCATGACTTTAGCTTGTCTGGAAAGCATTCAGATTAAAAGTGAAAAGGTTAAAAAGAAGTAGCCCCAAAGTACATTTCTGTTTTATAAGAAATAAAAAGCAACCCAGCCCTCCACAAAGTGATGGTGTAGAGAACAGGGGCTGACTCTGAAAAGTCTAAGAGAAAACACAATGTTGGGTCAGAGAACTTGCCTTGAAGTTTGACAAAGAGAGAACCAAACCAACAGAAGTCTAAAGGGTGTCTGTTGTAATTCAGACATGAAGTGCCTTCCGTCCCCTGAGAGCCAGTGTAGGACAGTGATTTCTCACGTGGTGGTGATATTTCGGAAATTGAGTCCGACTTCAGTAGATAGGGTCCTAGATGCAGGTACTGGATCAAGAACATCACGTCCTCGGAGACTCCATCTTGCCCCGGACTCTCCCCTTCTTTGTCCATATCTTTCTGCACACAACAGAGCAGCCTCGGCCACATGCTTCTGATATCATGGTGTTCAGCTTCCCCAGAGAACCACAGTCAAGAGTCAAGGACTACGGACTGAACTCTCTGCCTCTGACACTGTAACCAAAGTAAATCTTGCCTTCCTTTAAATTGTTCTCGGGTATTTTGGTCAAGCTATTGAAGGACAACTAACACTGTCCAATACATGGAGGCTGATCCAGCAAAAGTCAAACTCAAAGATAAAATGGATGTAAAAGAGAGCTGTTTTTGTCTGCAGATAGTCTGTATGATGAGAGGTTTAAAAGCACAAATACCTGTGTCCCCTTTGTCCTCGGCATCTGCACTGGCGTTGAGTAGCCATGGTTGCTTTAATCATTGTGAGACTTATTTGTAGCCACAGCTCGTACATCATCTAACACAAAATCCACTCCCCTCACTCACCTCTCATCTTGTTTTCTTGTCCTCTTCCTTGTGTCTCACATCTTCAACCCCAATGCCAGGAACATGTTTGCAGTCAAAAAGCAGAATCATTCTAGCTATTTTGGATGAAACTTAGGTATCATGGCAATGGAGCCAGAGTGAGCCGATGTAACGAGCGTTTCTATTTGCTGCAGTATGAATAGCTTTAGACAGATATCCCTGCTCTGCCAGTCAGTCATGGGTTAGGGCCCTAGGTGTAACAGTTTTACTATGTAGACATGTTGATGATTATGTTGCCTGTTTGGATAGTGTTTTACGGTAAAATACTACTATCAGTACCTAGAGATATTGCATGGTGTGTGTGTATATGTATGTGTGTGGTATATGTGTATATGGTGTGTGTGTTGTGTATGTATGTGTGGTATGTGTATATGTGTGTGTTCAGTGTGTGTGTTGTGTATGTTTGTGTGGTATGTGTATATGTGTGTGTTCAGTGTGTGTGTGGTATATGTATGTGTGTGTATGTGTGTGGTATGTGGTGTGTGTGTGTGTGTGTGTGTGTGTGTTTTGTTGTTGCAAGTTTAGGGATAAATGGAGACAGCTTTAGTTTGCAAAGCTCCAGGAACCACTAGTGCCATCAAGGCATTACTTAAGAATCATTATGAGTAACAGACTGAGAAAGGCTTGAAGATGGGAGCTTTGGAAGAAGTTAAGAAGTAACTTTACCTTCTTCACTTGTATTTTTTCTTGAACTCATGTATTAAAGGTGTATATTAGTCAGAGTCTGCAGGCCTGTGGGTGATCCTCTTTATGCAGCTCCCTTCTCCCTTGTCAGTATTAGTACAAAGAGAGGATATTCTTGTGAGTCAGGTGCAGCAGCTCACGCCTATAATCCCAGCTTTTGGAAGGCTGAGACAGAAGGATTGCCATGGGTTTGAGGCAGGCCTGGAATACATGGCCAGTTCCTGGACAGCCTGGGTTACAGAAAACGAGACTTTGTCTCAACAAATAAAAGAGAAAACAAATAGAATATTGTCACATCAAATGATTCATGGGAAATCCTCTGCAACTCAACTGACCTGTTTGCTGTCTGAAATTTTATGACACTAGGTCATCGATATTTTCCACTCCTTATTTGTATTTTGTTACTTTATTAACCATTCATCCACAAAATTTTGGTTTTTTAGTATTCTCTATTTTTATTGTCAGCTAAAAGTAATATGGATGATTACTTGCCTTGGCTTGTTAGTTTAAAATAGAACCTAGGTGTTTGCATAATGATGCTTTGTATATTCTTCTTTAGAAGGACTTTTTGTAACTTTTCTTCCTTTCCTTCCTTTTATGTGTTGTGTTTGTATAAGTGTACACATATGTGGGTATGTGTATACGTGTGTATGTGTGTGCAAGCACATGTGTGTTAGGTATGTCTGTGGCATGTTTGTGTGTACAGATGTATATGAGTGTACACATCTGTGGGTGGGTGCATGCGTGTGTGCGTGTGTGTGTGTGTGTGTGTGTGTGTGTGTGTGTGTGTGGTTTGTGAGTAGTGTGGAGGCAGAGAACAAGTTTAACAGGCAGTTCCCACTTTGCATCACTTGGGTCCTAGGGATGACATTTAGGTGTCAGACTTGGAGGAAGAAGCAGCTTTTGCCCGTTGAGCCACCTCTGGTCCAGTTTTCTTCTCTACTTTTTAAAGGAAACAATGCACAAAACCTCAAGAGCATAGTGGCATTTGTTTCCATTAAGACACTAATTTGGGATTTCAAGAATATCTTTACAGAATGTAATTTTCTAAATTGGAATGACGGAAACCTTTTTTTGTTGTCATCGTCACATTTAACACCCTCCCTAACTAGACACACACAAGCCTAATTGTATTGTGTAAAATCATCTCTCTTGTTTTAAAATGCATTTGGGGTGTGTGGAACACGTCGTTGGAGTCTGACAATCTGGATATGAATCCTCTACTACGTCGATTTCTGACTGTAAGCAGGCGAGGGCAGGTGAAAGATAAGGCGGAGCCTATGATTGGGCAGTGGAAAAGAAGGCATGGCTGAAAGTTTCAGAGACAGAAGAGGGTGCAGAGGACAGAGAAGGATGGAGGAAGACGACTCACTGGTCCTATGTGTCTTGAAATAGCCACAGGCAGCTATGGATATCATAGGAGAGCAATAGAATAGTATAGGGCAATTCGTCCAATCTAGGTGGGCAGCTTGTATCAGTATCAATTGAGTCCTGAGTACTTAGTGTGGGCATTTTGGGAATTGAGAATTTACTGTTATAAATCAGACTGATAAAGTACAAGTCTCTGGAGTCTTAATTATAAGGGGCTAGTAGTGGTTTAGAGCTAGCCACAGGGGCTAGCAAGGGGCAGATGGCCTGGGAAGATACGATTCAACAGCGAGTGAACGGCAGGAAACTGGGCAGACCGCCACTTGGGGATAGTCACAGGGTTGGGGAGACCGCCATTGCTGGCATGTAGCCGGTGATAGCATAGACTGATTTTTAGTAATTACACAGAACACTACTCTACTACCAAACTCACAAATTCTGAACTTGAGTTTACTCTGTAAAACACTCTTTTCTAAGATGGCTTCCAGATGAGGTGAGAACACAATACCCTCCTCGTCATGCACATTAACAACAGTCCATGACGCCAAGCTCCTGAGGAACGAAATTTTCTAGTTAAGAGGAAAATGTCCCCAGTTCCTTTTATTATATGAATAAAAGGCACAGACAACTAACTCTGCAGAACTGACCCAACCTGAGAGAGCAACAAAGTCCAAGGACAGTCATTTTCTTTTTTCTTTTTTCTTTTTTTCAGAGCTGAGAACCGAACCCAGGGCCTTGCGCTTACTAGGCAAGTGCTCTACCACTGAGCTAAATCCCCAACCCTGACAGTCATTTTCTACCTGGGATTCTTCATCTCAGTGGAGACCTAGCCACCACTCAGGGAACCTGGATAGGGATCTCTAGAAATATATCCCTATCGCTCCTACCCCTATCTTTTAAACTATTGTATCACTGCCCAAAAAAGTAACTAAGCAGTAAAATAGCTCTCAGGTTCAAATTTGCCTGTTGAGAGGGAGGGTTACCGGAGCCAAATCTTCAAACAACAGTTTGCGGGAAATGCCCCAGGCGACTCCCATGTTGGTGCCCTTAGCTCTACTCAAGACATGCCTGCAGGTGGGCTCGGGGAACAATAAAACATAGGGACAATACTTTCAGCTTAGAATAAAGGGTGCTATAATGACATGGAAAAAGTCAAAACCATTGGAGCCATGGTTTTGTCTAGACTCCGTCCCTTGGCATAGGTTGCCCAAGCACTGTATTAACAATGCATTTGTTACGTTTTGTCTCGGTAAATCTGGCCGCTTGAAGCCTCTTAATAACGTTGAGGAAATGGTGGTTGGCAAAAGTTCAAACAAACAACTACAAAACTCTCGACCTTATGTATTCTTGCTGATATGACTTTTCAGATTAATCTAGATTAAAATCAGCAAAAAGAACTGACTGCCAGGGATCCTTCGTGTAGACTGCTTTAGAACCTGGACACAACTCTTCAGTACGTATGATCACAGACCAAGATGGTACCAGGAGCTATTCCCTGTGGCATGGTAGGGGTTAACTCACACACCCAAAGATGCATGGAGATCAATTTCCTACAGATAAATTAAATTAGTGCATGGTCGTTCAGATCAGAAAGGAAAAGGGCTTATTGCAAGGGTCCTTTATTACAAGGTCTCCTGTGCACTTAAAATATAATCTGATTTACACATGTACAAAAATGTCACTCAGCTTTGTAGGGGGACAAATATATGGAAGGAAATCTAGAAATCTTCGAGAGAAGGAAGGAATTTGAGAGTTCAGCAAGTCCCGGAGAGCTGCTGCATTCAGTGTCCTTATAACAGCGACAGTAGACCTTTTAAAATGTGAATTTAACTATTTTTTTTAAATTAAATATAGCTGCTTTTTAACCGCACAGTAAAATCTTATGCAGGTCACATTAAAAATAAACTATCAGCCTTCTGGTGCTCCTTTGCCGCTATATTCTCCAAAAGTTTTCCCCCACTGTATTTTCAAGTCACGTCGCAGTTGCTGGTTGCCAGCCTACTTCACCCTCACGCTGAAGTTCCAGCCTTTAAGACATCGCTCCTGGATCACCCGTGCTTGGCATCTCAACTTAGGAATAACTGTAGTGAGCTCATGTGGTAATGGGTGCAGTTGGAAACTCTTACTGTCCCCACTGTTTATCTGAATTCATGCCACAAACCCTGCTGCTCAGGAACGTAAGCCTGTTTATAAGCTCTGACATGTTAGACTGCTACTTAATATGAGTGACTGTTAAGGGCGATGAGGCAGGCCCTGGAAATGGCCCAGCTGGTAGAGTGGAGCTGTACAGGTCTGGGTGTATTATTCCCATGCAAAAATGATGGGTGTGCTGGTAGGGAAAAAGACTCCTGCTGCTTGATGGCTAACCAGTCTAGCATACTAGGATTTTCTTAGGTTCCAATGACCTTGTCTCTAAAACCAAGGACAACAGCTGAAGAAAGGCTTCCAAGGTTGAGCTCTGACTTATACATGTATTCATGCATGCACACATGTGAGCACACACACACACACACACACACACACACACACACACACACACACATGCTTGCACTAAACACACATGCTCAACACATACGCGGTTACTACACTAACTCTTAAGAGTTGCCTGACACCAGGCCAGGCTCCCTGGATCTCCCTGATCCTGTCTTCTCTACCCAAGCATTGGATTTTCTTTCTTCCAGGTTGGACCAGCTCTCTGTTCTCATTCTTTCAGTTTCTTTATTTATCTTTAGTGGTTAGTTTGAGAGTTGGTATCTGTCTCCCAGTCGGGAATAGTCAAAACCAAGTGTATTTTTACTCTCCTAAACAGTTTATTTTAGAAAATATCTTTGCAAAATAAATTTTGCAATTTCTAAGCAGTTTCTGAAAGCAGACAGATCTGAGTTCAGACTGGGTTATATTTTCTTGAGTGTTAAATTTGGCTTATATTGCTTTCTAAAATATAATTTATATTAAAAGTCTTGCTGGTTTTATGAGATTTCTAGAACCATCCTAGAGGAGACAGAGATAAAGATGTGATGAACCCCCTAATATTCACAGCCCGTCATAGCTTTTGGTATCTGTGTCCGTTTGAATAACTGATATTTTATCTTTCTTACAAATGAAAAGAAAATTCTTTATTATGATGGTTCTTCTAAAAAAGAACTCATGGTTTAAAAATGTGTTTGCCAAAACACAAAAAGGAGAAAAAGTCTTCCTCGTTAGCTCTGAGGCAAGCATGCATTAATAGACTGTATTATGGACTTTTAGCATCCACCTAAAGCATCTCAGTGTAGACTGTTCTGAGTTTCTCTTTTCGTGCCTCTTGTCTTTTTCTCTGCACTCCAGGGTCTGCTTGTTCTCACGTCTCGAGAGTGAGGAGCTGTGTGCTCACAAAAACACCCTGTGTATTAAATGCGTGGCTTTGTTACTCCTGAACTAAATCATCACAAGTAAACCTAGAGCCTTGCCTGCAGAGACGCACATATGGTACAGACTTCTATGTTGAATTAGAGCTTAGACGTGACATGATTAATGTCTTCTGTCTGTCATCTCTGGGAGTTCTCTGACTCTGGCCAGAGAGACGGGAGAGCTTTTAGTGTAATGGAAAAACAACCTCTGGGCTTTGAGAGTGGTGCGACCCCTCACTGCTCATCATCTCTGTGTCCTTGGATGAGTCTCAACTTCTGGGGCATGAATGTGTCTTCACAGGATTGCCTAGGATGACAGGATGAGACGATTCATGGGGTCTGTAAACCTTAAAACACTGCCTTGCTTTAGCCACTGCTGTAACCGTGATGGGTCAGACTCCAGTTTTCAACTGCAACAGGGAGGCAAACAGCTTTTTTCTTGTTCAGAGAGTTGAGCAGTAGCCATGAAGGAGACCACAGGGGTTTGTTGGGCAGGTAGTTTGATGGAGAAATGGGAGAATGGTAAAAGCTGAAAAGGAGAAGTTAAAAGCAACAAAAAATGTTGATTCAAGAGAACAAAAATTTCATATGTGTGATACCAGCTCTTCTAGCCGACTTTACCTCTCACTTATTTAAAGAAGAACTTAATGCCAAATACGAAAGATCTCAAAATTTGTAGGTTGTTAGTTTCTTATCATAGCTGAGGACACAGAATAACCCCAGCTACAGTTCTGAGGTTTCCCTTGATAGTGCCCTGCCGATAAAATGAAAAGCTTGAGGAGCGTCTGATAGGCAAGGAAATTCAGAGTTGTTCTCAGGAGTGTGGTTCCTGGTAGGTCACCCATGATCCTGTTGAGGGCCCCACACAAGTGTCCATGGGTCATACAGCTTGGATTCAGAACTTTGGATCTATGAAAAGGATATGAGGTTAGGAGAAGTTGGGCGATGCAGTGGGGGTGGGGCTAGGAGAGCTAGGGGGTGAGTTAAGGGGGTGAATACGATTAGAATACATTGTATGAACACATGAGAATTCTCAAAGAATTTGAAAAAAATAATATATTAAAAATGTTTTCGTGGTTTGCATCAGGAAGTCACAGGTGTTCTGTGTGTTCCTAAGGCTCCTTTGGAACTTTAAGGATTTTTTTTTTCTAAAAGTCATTTGTCAACTCAAAAAATGTCTGCGAAAAGTTTGCTTAGTCTTACAAATCAATGCTTCTTTTTTTAATATTTGGGAGAATGATTTGTAATGAAAAAGTTGCAAATGACATTTGGTTTTTGTAATAAAATTTTTCATTTGATTTTAGACTCACGAAGAGCAAATTTGTAACCCAGTTTAAATGTTGTTCAGAGCTAAATCTCAGGGTAAGGGATCAAGAACATTCAGAAAATACATTGCAAAGAAGCGAGAAGCTGGAAAACAATTAAAGGTTAAAATTAGACTTACATAACAAAAATATTGAATAGCAAATAATTTATGCAAAATATGTTACAAATTCTGGAATGCTAAATATTTGATACAAGTACGGTGACATTTGTAGTTACATTGAAGTTAATTTTGCTTCTTCCAATATTTTGCTTCCTTTTTCTTTCAACAGAAATTTGCTTTACAATTTTGAATTTCTTCCTTTCTGGTGGTATTCTTAAATTGACTGTGATCAAGTTGTGTGAGGCTAGATGCATATAGAAAGTATGTTTTAGGAGGTAAAAAATTATTCAGTTTGCCAATGCTTTTCACTGACCTTTTCTCTATCGTTTTTGATTGTTTGACCTGTTAGATTGATGTTTACTTTCTCTGCTCTTGATGTCATGAATATAACGTTAAACCCATGAAGAAAAGTGTTTCTTTTCACGTAACGATTGGCACTTGCAGTTTTGTATCTAAATATTCTTTAAAAACAAACAAAGCAAAAACAAAAAGGGAATGTGTGATTACCATGAACAAACTTGATATTTCCAATAATAACCTGTCAGCTAGACGACAGAAACAAGTTGTCATTTTAGCTGGAGAAAAGAACAGGTTTTCTTTATCTGATTTGAATTCAGTTTAAAACACAATCGAATAACCAATATGTAAGTTAGATTGAGGGCCAACAGCTCTTGGTTATTGTTTTAGATAACTTGTAGTTAAACTCCCAAATGAACAACAACACGAACAATGGTATGGTCTATTCTGCAGTGACTTTTCTCTACTCCAGCACATCTATCCTCAAAGAACCAGATGTATAAAGTTCTTTCTTAGGTGTGGCACACAGTAAAGAAAAAAAATCTGTATTTTTCTTACAAGATGTTCCCAAATATAGTTTCGCCTTCCAAATGAAAACTTGCCTTAAGAACCAGGCAGTTTGAACTGACTTGTGGTTATTTTTAGATAAACCACTTTGAGTTAATTAAGAGAAAAAATTGCTACTGTACAATTATGCCATATCCTCCCACCTTGGCCTGACAACGAGGAGGAGATGTAACAGGGGTTTTTCTTTGTCATGTTAGCTGCACCTTTGAAGTGTATAGAAGAAGTCTGTTGCTATGGTTACAACCTTTGTTTCCAGTGATGTTTGGTCCATGCTTTCCCCTACCCTTAACAATGGTTATTCAAAAGGATGAAATAATGAGTCATTCATTCGGAAATATTTTGTTAAAATATCCCTCTTTATCATTACATTTCACTGCTTAAAAACTAGGCTGTAATTCAAGGCAACAGTTGAGTCTTAGAAGAACTGTTAAAAAAAATCTGATTTTTTTCCGTTTATAAGAAAGACCTGTCTATGTAATTGAAGAACATCTTACACGTCTGAACAATTAAAACCTTCTTTTGGTTAATGTATTATTTCTGGAACAAGTAGATAAAATTCTATGCAGTAAGCGTGGTAATGATAAAAATCGTGCGTTGTTTGCACAGCACAGATTTCAGAGTCAAGGTTTCTGGGCACAAATGCAGTAACAAAACAGCCCCCACAAAACCAAGTAACTCTCAAGAACACAAGAAAATAATGTTGGTTAATTTAAAATTTTAGAAACTGAAAGGTGTAAAGTAAAGCATCAATTAAATTACAGTACTGTACATACCAGTTGTTCCTAGAATTGAAACTTTATAATATGAAAAATACATTAGCGCTGTACAATTTTTACATGTAGGTAGGATGAGTTTTGGAGAAAAAAAATGATTTTTTTTCAGGGTCGTTCTCTGTTAAAGTCAAAAAAATACTGCACAACTTAGCTAGTTACAAAGTGTAGACTTGAAACAATTCATGTCCTCTTTTATTTCATGAACCAATCTTAAAATTTTGTTTATTTGAACAGGGGAGTTTTGTTTTTGTTTTGTATTCGAGAATTGCAATGAACAGAGTCTCCTCTTTCTGTAGTTGAGGTTATAGTTGGGTGGCAAGCCTGGGCTACCGTTCAGCTGGGTCAGGCCAGCTGGGTCAGGCCAGCTGTGGTTTATGGTCGCCGATGCGGCCAGCTGACGTGATTGTGCTCAAGTCCAGCTCAGTCTCTAGGTGGCTTTCCATCGTGTCTTCCTGTGCATTCGTTTCAAAGGTCTTATGGGAGAGGAGTTCATGATGGACCCCACAGTAACTTATTGTGGGCTGGTCGTATGCCAGAAAAGTTGACACATTCATTGATAAAGGTATCTGGGGAAAAAAAAGATGACATGAGAAAAGTCAGTTATCAAAAGACAGCCAAGTATCCAGGGCAAGACTCGGAGACTAACGAAGTGTGGCCCTGACTATCCTTTGTGTGTCTGTGGCTCTGCTGCCCCCACAGTACCCTGTTCCTCTCCGTCATTTTCACAGAAAGGAGTTCAAGACAAAAGTTGGAAGCTTGAGTGCAGCTGCTTATTATTAAGTAGAGCCTTCAGATAAATAGTAGTTTAAGTGGTTCAAAAAATGATAATCCCTCCCACCGCCCCCAGTCATGGTAAAGTCAAGAAAATGGCTTTAACTGGTCTGAAGTGAGTTTTTGAGTTAAGAAAAGTATTATCTGGGTACTTATGGAATTGGTGTTCAGTAAAAAAGTGACTAACTTTGTCATGAATCAACATCAACTCCCTCTTCCTCAACCACCTGCCCCATTGTCCTGCAGGTCTCTGAGGCAGTGGGTCCCGATTTCTCCTAGGATTTCAGGTAGTGCGGGTGCACCTACTTTGCACACCTCCTTTGAGGAACATTTCAGAAGAGAACTGTCATGTCCTTCTGACTATGAGTACCCATAATCCCTCAATTCTGATTTCATTAAGACGATTCCTTGAAACATTAAACTCTGTAGTTTGATCTATGCATCTAAAAGCTAGAGCATAGAGAACGGCCATAAAAGAGACCTGTGACTTCTGAGAAGGTCTATCAAGCTGCAAAGGAGAGGCTACTTTGAAGGCCTAGAGGTACAACTTGGGGAGGGGCTCCTTTACTAATCAAAGATAGCAAAAGCTGAAGAGCGAAGGAACAGAAGCAATTACAACAGTTACAGACACAAGGGAACACAGGTTAGAGACAACATTGGTCTTCGTAAAGCCGGATGCTAAAGTCTAGAGACAACTTCTGCTTATTTCCTTAAGATAGAAAGTCGAGGAGGCATTGAGGAACCTTCAGCCCTGACCTTAGTTTAATGTGTCTTATGGTTTATGTGGTGTTTAAAGGTCCTCTGTTCAGGTCCAGGCATTGACACTCTGGTTTCACTGTGATGTATTAAGATGGTAGGAACAACCAAACTCATGTTTAAATCTGGCATTTCTCGAAGATAGATGCTTGTTAGAGTAGACTTCCAAATATTGAACCCTGTGGCTTTGGAAGAAGAGGCAGAGAAGCAGCAGAGGGAGCTTTAAAGGGACACACACACTCTCTGCCTTCTGCCTCTCGCCTGGGAAGGTCTATACTCTGTCAGCAAGAAGGCTATCACAACATGAGGTCTTGGGATGTTTTACCCCTGAGCCCCTGAGCCCAAACAACCCCCCTTTATTCGTAGCTCAATCAGTCCTCATTTTTGTGATACTGTCTCAGAAACTAGGCCAGTATAAGTGCATGTTCCTGTTGCAGAACCTCAATGAATGAAACCTTGTACCATTCTGGTTTGGCAAATGGATACAATGTTTATGTATATCAGACTAAATGCTGCCCTGGTCTCAGCGGGAATTAGAGCATGAAGCCAAGGGGGACAGAATGTCCAATCTGTATCACCGACTTCTTCACTTTTTGCACTGTCCTTTCTACGAACAGAGCTCCCTCCACCTCTTCTTTCTGCACCCCTGACCTCTTAGCCACAGCCGTTTCTCCTTTAGTTAAAAAAAGGGTTATTCCCCTATTTTTTTCTTTCAGCTCAAACAGCCTTTTCTTTGAGATTATTTGTGATGCGTATTTCAATGTGTTAAAGATGTAGGTCTTAGTCCCTGGAGTTGGAAGCATAATCCAGTTCACCCAGTGAAGTTCCTGTGTAGTCTTCCCTGGTTCTGTGGAGTTCTCAACTTTGATCCATGCAACTGTATGGCACCTAAACCCAATACAAATAGTCACAACCACTGGAAGGTCACGGAGAAAATACATCACAGTAATATAAGATATTCGTGTTTCTTCTTTAAAAGGGGAACAAGAATACCCTTGGGAAGGAATAGGGAGGCAAAGTTTAGAACAGAGGCAGAAGGAACAGCCATTCAGAGCCTGCCCCACATGTGGCCCATACATATACAGCCACCAAACTAGATAAGATGGATGAAGCAAAGAAGTGCAGGCCGACAGGAACCGGATGTAGATCGCTCCTGAGAGACACAGCCAGAATACAGCAAATACAGAGGCGAATGCCAGCAGCAAACCACTGAACTGAGAATGGGACCCCTGTTTAAGGAATCAGAGAAAGGACTGAGTTTGAAGGGGCTCGAGACCCCATATGTACAACAATGCCAAGCAACCAGAGCTTCCAGGGACTAAGCCACTACCCAAAGACTATACATGGACTGACCCTGGACTCTGACCTCATAGGTAGCAATGAATATTCTAGCCAGAGCACCAGTGGAAGGGGAAGCCCTGGGTCCTGCTAAGACTGAACTCCCAGTGAACGTGATTGTTGGGGGGAGGGCAGTAATGGGGGGAGGGTGGAGAGGGGAACACACATAAAGAAGAGGAGGGAGTTAGGGGGATGTTGGCCCGGCAACTGGGAAGGGAATAACAATCAAAATGTAAATAAGAAATACTCAAGTTAATTAAAAAAATTTTGAAACATGGAAAAAAAAAGCCACTTTATATTCACTGTTGTCACAGTGAGACTTGGATTTGAGGTTCCATATCTTGGCTATGTTTCTGCCTGATTTTTGAATTGGAAAGATGATTTAAATGCTCCATGTTTCAATTTGTCTCATATATATATATATATATATATATATATATATATATATATATAAATAAAAATCTCTAACCACTAAAAAAATGTAAATAAGAAATACTCAAGTTAATAAAGATGAGAAAAAAAGATATTCGTGTTTAAAATCAAACTTCTTTTTGTTACAGATGAGCTAGCTCTGAGCACTAAAATACTATCATGAAAAATTATTGTGAAGCAGAAGTATGTTTAAGCTATATGGGAGAGAAAAACCTATAGCCATTATTGGGTGCATAGTTTCATATCAGCTTCTGGGATTCAGGACTCAATGATGTCCATGGGTCACTCATCTGCGGGACTGCAGGTGTCTTCACTACATAGAAGTGCATATCTCCTGCATTTATTTGGGGTCCATCCTTGTTTGCATGGAATTAATTCTACTGTGAAGAATTTGCAATGTGCAGAGTTATTTTGGCAAATAATATGCCACGATATACTTATGATTTATGTTTTTATGTTTCTCAGTTGCATTTAGTGTCCAGGCAAAACTGGTCCCTGTAAGGCAAAGTTCTTAGGGTCATAGCACTTAGGTGGCTAATTCTGATTATGTTTTTAAAAATCCCACATTTCTCATATTATTGAGCATATCTTATTTTGCTAAACCTTATACATGGATGTATTGTTTCAGTGTCAGGACCTGTCACATTCAATATTCCTGAAATTGGGATAGTTCCTAAAAGTAGTATTGATGCTTTTTTCTCTATAATCTTTTGTTACCCTTCAATTTTATTTATGGAGTCAGGGTCTTTCAATCAAACCCAGAGCTTGCCGATGCTGCAAGCTTTTGCTAGCTGTTTTGCTCTTGGGATCTTCTGCCTTCCCCCGTCAGAGGCTGGAAGGACAGGTGGGCTATTATGGCCACCCAACTTTCATGTGGATTTTGCGGATCCAAATTTTGGTCCTTAGGAATGTGTGGTAGGTACTTGAACCATTTTCCCCATATATTTACTTTAAATGTAGTTGCTAGTCTGTAGATATTAAAAATAGAAGAGAGTTTAGGGGCTAGAAGTGTTGCTCAGTGGGTTGATAAAGTGAGTTTAACTCCTTGGTCTTACATGGGAGAGGGAAAGAACTGACTCCTATAGATTGGCCCTTGGCCTCCAAATACAGGGCTTAATAAATCTATTAAAAATTTAAGCATGAACATAAAAGTTCTATCTAAATTCTAAAGGTCTAGTTCACTGTGTCTGTGGGAAAAACAAGACTATACTTTCAGCCAATGCTACTTTGGATTAACAGTTCTGTAGAAATCATGTCTAATTGCAATCATGGCATATTTTTCTAACATCAATTATATATAATAAAATGAATCCTAAATATAGCAGAAAATAAGTAGAGGTATATTCATTATATGGATTTTTGTGGGAAGGAATATTTTATCCTATCCACTGATAATGTGAAAAATCACCCTTTCTGATTATTGCTCACTAAAACTATTACATCAATTTTTGATGCATTTTTTCCCTCATAGCGATATCGTAAGATGCATTGAGCACTTTGTTGATGTGTGATAGTAGACTCTTCAATGAATTAAGGTGGGATTAGATGTAAGTCAGGTGTGTAACGTGCTTATTCCTCGAGTAATAATATACGACTCAGTACAACTAGATAAGCAACGTTGTGTGTATTGGGTTTCACCCCAAAGGGTGATTGTCCTTACTTTTCAGTTACAAGGCAGTTCTCTGGGAGCACAGCAGACAACAACTTGTGATAGTCTCATTGTCTGGAGAGAAGGATCTGCGTATGAGGAAGCCCATTTCCCTTTGTTCAAATGATCTAAAATACCAGCATACGTTCCATATGCTTTTGATATCAGGTGGAATGCTGGATGCGGAGGTCCGGGAAGCTACTGGGGACCCTGCACTCTGTTCCGACTTTGGATCCTGTTACTGGGACAGATCCTAGTACTACAGTGTGGTTGATGGTTGAGTGGTGATGGAGAAACTACCAGCTGGCGTTAAACAAACTGATACTGTGAGGGTCAGAAACAATCTGTATCCACCCCATCTGCTACAAGTACAGCAGAGGCAGCATTTGCCGCTCGGTTGTAAGATTGTCGAGTGAATGTGGGTCTTTTCCTTATCTTCTCTAAATTAACCTGTGCATGATGATTCCCTCTCTTCCCTCTCCTTTCTCTCCTCTCTCTCTCTCTCTCTCTCTCTCTCTCTCTCTCTCTCTCTCTCTCCCCCCCCCCTCACTCCACCCTCTTTCACACATGGGTCTTTTAATATGTTCTTCCCTAGTGCTTAAGGTATTCAAGTCACGGTATGCAAGAAATTAAACAGATTTCCCTTGGCACCCATCATAGCTAGCAGAAAGGGTTCTAGGAATGGCAATGGGTTATTTAAATTTAATAAACTTGTTATTTTCTTACAACTAGAGCTAGAGTTTTCACAAAATCGTCTCTAAAGTGATATTCTTCCAACCCTGTGTTTGAGACACTAGTTTCTTTTAATATAGTCCTACCTGATGAAACTCTTATAACTAATTAAAGTTTCCTTTAATTCGTTAGGTCACTGTTTTCTAAGTTAGGTAATTACTATTGAGGTCTAATTTGTGGAGATTCAGGTATATGAAAATTCACTCCTAAAAGAGACTAAATTAAGATATCATTAAATGCTATCATAATAATGTTGTTCAGTCATTTAGGTGATTTCCCTTAGAAAAAAACCAGTTCTGATAAAATAGTGGTTTTTTTGACATCAGTGACATTTGCCTTAGAAGCTTTTTTCTATATCAACATCAATAATATATGTTGTTTACCTAAAAGATTTACAGTTAAAGTTACCAGTTATTAGTGGCCCTTTTCCCTACTCACATGTAATATTCAGTTCTGTGTTTATAAGGGAAAATACTATTTTTAAAGTTTCTGAGTTATGATTAGGAAGTCATTTGAACCTAATGTTCTCTGTGTGAAATCTGCTTGTATAGATACACTTATATAAACAGGCATATGTATTTCCCAATTCCTAATTAAAAGGCATGCCTACATGTTCTCTGTGATAACAAGCGTTGTTTTAGGACGCAAATGTATAAATAACAGAGAGTGACAGTTTACTTCACAAGAAAATAATTAAAAAAGCCCCTCTCTATCCCTATACAGAGTGAAAGATGAGACCTTTTCCTATTAAAGATTATTTGTAAGTGGAGTTTTTAGCAAACCTAAATATTCTACTCTAATTATGTTGGAGCAGAATGCTCACACTGTTAGCAGAGTTCACAGGGGAGACTCTCCCAGTTTTACAAAGAAAGTCCCCCTCCAGGCCCTTGAAGCTATGGTACGTAAGAGGGTTGGCTACTATTGTTTGTCTGTGTTCATGAAGCTGCTTCATTTAGGAACACTGTGAGATGCAGCCTTTGCTATTCTCGGTTCTCATTGTCTTTATATATTAACTATATTAATATTTAATATTAATATATTTATATGTTAGAATTAAGAGGTGAGTAATACTAGTTTTGTTTATTCATCTAAAAACTAAACTTTACAGATTTCTAAAAATTAATTTTATCTCTTATTATCTCATAAAATAAGAGAGGCATTGTGACTCCCTCCCTCCCCTTCCTCTTTCTCCCCTCTTTCCCCATCACCTCCCCACCTCCCTTAAGTCACATTGTTTATTCCAGGCTGATCTTGAACTCCTTCCTGATCCTCTCATGTCAGCCTCCCTAGTGCCCTGGGTTCCAGGCCCGCACTACTAC
The DNA here is from genome assembly GCF_021556685.1 of Rattus norvegicus. Classification (NCBI taxonomy): domain Eukaryota; kingdom Metazoa; phylum Chordata; class Mammalia; order Rodentia; family Muridae; genus Rattus; species Rattus norvegicus. Next base: position 25,463,224 of record NC_141553.1, on the reverse strand, counting down.
ATCTGCCTGATACTTTGTATCCTCCTGTGAAACTTACATCTCTGAATGTTGACATCTCTTCCCTTTAGGGGTCCTAGTTTTACACCAGGAATACCAAGTTAACACTGTTGCCAATCTGTCTCAACTCTCTTCTGGTTCCAAATGTCTATTTCTTTTTAGACACAATGACATATGCCCACTTCTCACACCATTGCTCTCACTGTATTCACTCGGAGGACCATAATCTTATTTGATATAGTGATCAACGTGCCCACTCTTTATAGAGAGGTATATAAATTTAGGAATTTAAAAATCATTCCTACCGTTAACTAAATACAAACAACATCATTAGTAGCAAATGTTTCCTTTTTTTCCCTGCTTTTTCTTTTGAGGTAATCCTATTTGAAACATTTTTCTTTCTCTGGGGCTAGATGTGGAATTTGAAGTATATCCTATTGTGGGAAATCAGCCTCCTTAGGTACATTATTTTATAGAGAAATATCATACACACATATCATGACATTGCTTGTAGTGTTCTTATAGAGGACTTGTAACTTATAATGCACCCACACTGATGACGTCACTGTTCACTTTGACACCTCTCCTTTCATTACATAAGCTGATTCTCTGGACCAATCCTGCATCTTGCTAAGGCGTGTGCAACTGTTTATATAGGAATTCCTCAGCAGTGGTTGTTCACCCCTGTAAAGCATGAACTCTGTGGACAGGCTAGTAGTTTTATTTAAAGCTAAAATAGAAGAAGAACACCTCTGTGGTGTTGTTTGACAAATATTAAGACTTGCTTCCCCACCAGCTCACTTCTCACCTTGAAAAATCACATCACTAATTGTTACTTTGGTTTCTGAGTGATGACACAGCTGATAAAAACTCAGTGTCCCGTGAGGAGAAACCCTGTGAGCCCGTATCACACTGTAGCTTGGGTCTCCAGCTGAGAGTCAAAGTCCGCTGGGTATTTGCTTATTTTATGTCTTGGTTTGTAGCCCTGGTTTTTCTACTTGGTTTCTTAGGTCAGCTATGGGTGTTTGTTGGAGTTCTTGACTGACACCTCGCAGGACACTTGAACATTCTCATCACCATGATTCACTGAGCATTGACCGTGTGCCAGCTGCCACGCAGTTGTTGCTGTTGTTGTTGTTTCCTGCTGGGCTTGTGTTATCTATTTTAAGTCCTGCAAAGCCTTTAGCAGTTCACAATGAATATAATCATCCCCATTTTACAGTTGAGGAAACTAAGACTTAGTTTAAATAATTAGTCTGAATTACTCTCCTGGAGAGGTGCGGAGTGATTGCTCACTTAACTGCTACATTCACTGCTTCTTATCACGTTCTAGCCAACTCAGCCTCATAGGCTAGAGAGCTGAGCAGAATGTGTCTATTAAGATTATCTTGACCCCATTTCCAAACAGCCTTCTTATTTGCAGTGGTGCAAGCATTGGGGTTTCCTAGGCTACCCCATAGTTTTGTATTGTAATTTGGCACCCAAGGTCCAAAGGAGAAAAACATAATTTATCATGGGTTGGCAGAAATGCCTTAAATGTATCTGGCTTCTGCCGCTTGTGACATTAATATTTACTACATGGAGTATAATGAGCAGTTTTCATGTTAGAGAAGCTACAGGATGGAACTCATAAAAATATTCCAGTGTTCACGTATGTTGAGATTGCTCAGGGGAACCTGGGAGGACTACAAAGTTAATACTCTGTGTTGACTTGGGGATCGATCGGTAGAGGTTGTTTTCCAATCAGACTACATTATGTCTAACTTTAATAAATACAAAGACTTCTGCTACTAATCATGTTTGAGAACACTGGTGCTGTTTGTGTGTTTGCACTTGTGTCTGTGTGCTTGCACAACTGCTCGTGCATTATAGAGTCCTGAGATCACTTATATATTTTTGTTTTTATAGCATCTGTTACTGGCCTAGGAATCACCAAATAGGCTAGACTGGTTGACTAGGGAGCCCCCAGGACCTGCCCATCTGTGCATCCTTAGCCCTAGGATTTCAAAAGGTGCACTATGCCTGGCTTTTAAAATGTGCATTAGATAGATTGGTCTCCAGTCTGTATGCTTGCAGGACAAGCACCTTACCTATTGAGCTATCTCTCCATCCCTGATTCTGTTCATTTTCCCCTTAACAAGATTCTATCTATCTATCTATCTATCTATCTATCTATGTATGTATGTATGTATGTATGTATGTATGTATGTATGTGTTTCAATCAAGTTGTGGTTTATGTTGTTTCATATTGAACAGCACCGTTTTGTTTTCCATAAGTAAAACCTTTCTAGGTAGGAGTTGAGGGACATCAAGTCAGAGGAAGTTGAGAGCAGATATCAGTAAGGCAGTTTGTGTTTTCTAATAAATGTATATAAGTCAGGGGCAAGACAAATGTATATAGGCCAGGGAATAAAGAAAAGTGGCGCCCAGGGTAGGCTGGACAAGTATGATACACGTGTGTTTAAGACGGAGGATACATACATTGTGGTCTGACTGACTCATTCTATTGACAGCACTCATCCTTTAAAGATGGCAAATGGCACAGACACCTTTTCTGTTGTTTGAGACTACTGTTGTTATCTTTCAGATTTAGGGGCAAGTCAATATTGCTGAGAAATGATTGGATAGTTGCTTTTATAGACTCTTCAATGGAGATCATATATTTTACCCTGAAAGTGTTTTATTTAAAGAGCCATCTACCTTCTGGGAGACTTGGGCATTATAATGGTTAATTGGTATGCATAGAACAGACTGTTGACTCGTTAATTTTAATCACCTTGGTTCCACTGGTAAACTATTTTAAAAACATTTTCGAGAGGTGCTTAATTAGGAGCCCGAATTATGTTATCTATCTCTAAGCCTTAAGTAGGTCTAATTTAAAAAACCTGGAACTATTTGAAAATTCTTAGTTATAATCTGGTCCTTAGTGTTCTCTCTCTCTCTCTCTCTCTCTCTCTCTCTCTCTCTCTCTATATATATATATATATATATATATATATATATATATATGTATATATTATCATTTAAAGTTTCAGTTGCTATTTTGAGATTATGAGAAGAGAGTGAGAAGGGTTTTCCAGTGATTATAATTGAGGGTAGTGTGAAGGGAAACCCTGTTTGCAGGAGCACAGTGTTTAAGTTGGCTTTGTGTAAAATGCTGCATTTGTAAGCTATTACAGAATGAAGTCATGAGATTAAAAAAAAATACGATTTCGATTTGCAAGGTCATAGTTTCCCTTGCAGTCAAATACATTTAGAATACAAAAAAATTAAATTTAGAAGCTTCATGAGTATCTACAAATTTGTATTGCAGTTGTGCTCACGGTGTGCCTAAGTAATGTGGAGAGACTGATGAAATGAGCAGCTCTTTGTCTTTGAAATAGATTAAAAAACAACTGACCAAAATATTTAAGTGATATGGACACTTGTGAAGATAGCTTTGTTCCTGAAGAATACTGGTTGTTGTTGTTGTTTTCATTTTATTTTGTTTTGTTGTTTTCAAATTGCAGCCAGGGCTGAATGGGAATTAGCTATGTGTTGTATTGTTTACATAAATCATGCTGGCATCTACAAAGCAAACAGAAACATTTATCTATTCTTTGGGTTGTAGTTGCTGGAGGTGGAGGAATGTGCCAAGGTTTGGTCTTCATGGATTCTGCGTAGAACTGTACCATCTTGACATGAGAAGTCTTGGGAGAGCAGAGCTCTACTTAGGAAGTATAGTTCCTTGCCACCGCTCAACCAGCTACTCACTTTCGTTCCTAGTAATCCTCCTCTGAATTCTTAAGGTATTTTTTTCCAGGTCTACTTCATGGTAGGCTTAATAAATATAATAATAATAATAATAATAATAATAATAATAATAATAATAATTTTGATCATGCTTATACATAGCCCAGGCTGACCTCAAAAAATCACAACGTAGTTCAAGAATGCCTTTGAACTCCTAGTTCTCCTGACCCACTTCTGATTGGTGCTAGAATCTTTTCCACCAGGCCTAGTCCTATGCTGTGCTGGGGATAGAACCCAGGGCTTCATGCCTCTTAAGCAATTTTTTTTTAAAACCAACCGAGCTATATATGCAACCCAGTAGGAATACTTTTAAATTTCTGCCTTCTTCTGTCTTTATTAGTACATGTTTTATTTCATATTAGACACAATTTTCTTGAGTTCATGAATTATTATTTTCCTATTGTTTTTGTACTTAGCTTGATTTAGCTAAGACTTAGTATTATCCCACAAAACGCTAACTAGAGGTAGGTGCTGGGTTACTGCAGTAGGGACTGGCAGGGCTAAAGGAAGGATTTTTGTGACGTTTGCCAAGCATCACGTGGAAAGCCCGCAACAGGCTCCCATGCAGTGTCCTGGTGTGGGGCCGTCTGCTTTGCTATTCTGGGCTTTCTCTCTTTCAGGCTTGTTTTCGTCACGCTTGGAAACTCACGTTGTCAGATCTATCTGCACTTAACATGCCAGCATTTTTATCAGCCCCTGTTTTGTATCAGTTATGGTTCTCACAGCCTCAAATGGCTATGGCAGAGGCAGCAGCACAAACAGACCAGCTCTGGCGTCACTGGAAAAAAGGCAGTCAGCCAAAGAGTGAAAACGAGGAGAGGCACAGCGACCATTGAGTTTTTCTTCTCTTTTTGAAACAGACTAGAACATTGAAAGAAGCTCATTGTGTTTCTACTTCATTTTTTATATTTTAGATTATTTATGATATACGATACTTATACATGGGTCTGTGAAGTTAATGAAAAAATAATTGGAGAATAAGAAGGTATTCAGTGCCAACTGCAAAGAAATGTACAGATTCTAGGATAGCTGAGCTTTATAGGAACTGTACGACTGGGGATATATATGAACATCTAATTATGAAAAGATCCAAGATAATAATATAACCTCAGGCTAGAGGTAGCGGTTGGAAATGAGTTATCAGAAATCTATACTATTGTTGAGGCACGCAGTGCTGCCTCCTTTAAAGTCGGATCCTTTTTAGAATTTTTAATAATTTAAAAATCTTTCACTTATAATCTTTATTGTGAATCTGGCTTTATCTTAGACCTCCTTCAATATTTATTCTATTATGAAAATTGCAAATTATACATTCAAAGTCTGAAGCCTCGATGTGAATATTGAATGAAATATTAATTCGGTGGTATTTTTCCTCTTATTAATTTCAGGGTGTTATTTCTGTTTTGTCCTCCAAAATTTTCTCTCCGTTTGCATTTTTCTCCGGCTTTCTAGAACTCCTTGTGATCTCCAGGAGTTTGACGCACCTGCCCAATTAGCCCTCCCCGTAATGGGCCCTATCCCGGACCTTTCTGCATTAACCTCCGTGTTATTTTTGTAATGCCAGTTCATGGTGATGCTTCTCTGTTACCGAAGCAGAGCAAAATGCCCCCAAACAGTGTTCATTTACATGCAAATCTTTCTGCACAGTCCGATGCCCACTAAATTGGCATCATTGCCAGGTGAAGTGATGAGACCCAAATTGAGACGGCGGCTCAAAGGCTCTGCAAATCTTGGAGCTGCATTTCCAAATCTGTTTCTTCATACTGTGTGCAATGAGGTGAAGGGGCTAATTGGTTTGAAAACATTGTTCTTGGACTTTTTTTTCTCCACTCTGAGGCAGGGAAGGGAGTGATAATAGTGCATTCATGATACAGAAGTTGATGTTTGAGTCAGATTTCTGTATGCCTGATAGACTAGAAATCACCAATTATTTTAGAAGCTACAAAACAAGCAACAGATAACTATGGCATTGCTCCAGAAGAGACTGACTGACATGGCAGTGTGGTCTCAGAAACAATCTCTGTATGGTGGCATTTAGGTGGTGATCTTTTATATTCCAATAGCTTTTCCAGATGTTTTCCTCTCTTCTTTTAGTTTACTATGGTCTCAGCATTTTAATCAAATGGTTCTGTGATTCTTTTAAAGCTGCATTTATTATTATTATTATTATTATTATTATTATTATTATTATTATTATTATTATTTGGATGTATTATATATGATGTGTGTTGGAAGAGTTGGATCAGAGGACAATTTTCTGATGTCACTTCTTAGCCTACCTTTATGTAGGTTCTGGGTTTTGAACTTGGATCGCTCACCTTGCCCTGCAGGTGCTTTACCTGCTAAGCTCTCTCCCCAGCTCTGACTGCATTTCCGTATGTCCACATATGATACTTGTCCTGTGAGTGAGGACTGTGACGTCTCAGACTCCACAGGAGCCCCCTTCCTTAGATCCTAGCAGCTATCTGTCCCCCTGTCGAACAGTCTGTGCTCATTACACATCATTATCATGCACGATCCTTCAAACATGATGACGTAACACCTGTAGTCCCAGCTACAGAGGCAGCAGCAGGATTGAGCAGGATTGAGACCAAGAGATCGCACTGGACCCAGCCAGGGAAAAAAGCGAGCAATGTCTCATTCTTAAAAATCACTCCCTTCCATAATATAAAAATTAAAGCACTTCCTAAACCTTGTACAGGTTTTCCAGTGATATGATTACATACTGATGAATGCCGAGTTTCCTATCAAACTTATGAAATTAACTCAGAGTTTAAATGAAGCAATCTGCAGCTAATTGGGCCAATATTGTAAATATGCACCAACCTGCATGAGAATGCTGAACTTGAAGTCAAATAGCATGTCCAATGTCCATTATGAAAACTCACTCAGAAAAATTTGATTCTGCTGTGAATTTTGTATGAATTTATGTTTATATATTATATGGTATGAAATAATGCTTTCTATACATTTATCCACACATTCCTTCACATACATACACACACACACACAAACACACACACACACACACACACACACACACACACACACACACACACAGAGTCTATTATTAGCTGCTTTAGGGATCTTGAATGAAAAGAACAAATTCATGTATCTCACCTGAAGATATGTTCTTCCTAGGAGGGTAGGAGTGAGAGACCTGCCATTTTCCTGAGGCACTGCCCCTGTTTGAACTGGTCATTCGGGCATCATTTACACATTGTTGTCATTTCATAGGGGTTAACCTATCTTTCTAGATTGCAAACTCCACAGGGAACAAAGGGTTCTGTGCTGATACAACTTTGGAATTCTTGTCAGTAGAGTGACAGGCAGAGACTAGAAAGTTTGTAAAGCATAGCATAAAGGCAAACTAATATGTATTTAATCCATTACCTTTTCTTGGCCACAAATATAAGCTTTTTTTAAAAAGTAAGTCCTAACAAAATAACCTGTGCTATGATGCAGCTGTCGTTGACATTTAAGCAGAACTCAATGTCCAGGTTTCATTAGTGTTTGTTTCACCTTTGTTTGACTGTAGGGCAGGAGGAGAGTATCTAGCTTTCCTCAGTGCTATACTGGTGCTGCCTCACCTCAGTTCTCTCACACGCTAACCCACAAAGCACAAGCTGCCTCATCCTAGAGGGCATTTCCTTTCTCATGACATCATAGCATGCAATGGGCCTTTCATTTCTTAGAGGTAATGAACAAGCTAAATGGTTGAGTTTTCCACAGCATCGTTTGATCAGCCCACGTATATATAAGCAAGGAACACCCTTTGAACTCTAATTTAAAAATTCCCTGTGTGACAGAAAAAGAAAGTGATGGTCAATCTTTTTTTTTCTTTTTTTCTTTTTTTCGGAGCTGGGGACCGAACCCAGGGCCTTGCACTTGCTAGGCAAGCGCTCTACCACTGAGCTAAATCCCCAACCCCAGTGACGGTCAATCTTAACGGTCTATATTATTTCACAAAGCAGTGCAAGCATCTGGTTTCCACTTGAGGTTAAAGTAGGCTTCGAACATAAATTTAAAACTAAAGATGGGCTGCTGTAGAGGTAGCTGGGTGGTTACAATGCACTTGTTGCTCTTCCAGAGGACAGCAATCTAGGAGTCTAATTCCAAGCCCCCATATCAGTTGGCTTAAGCCAATGGTGACTCTGGGGGATTTGAATCCTCTTCTGGGTTCTTTGGGCACATGTTTGGTGTGTGTATGTGTGTGTGTGTGTGTGTGTGTGTGTGTGTGTGTGTGTGAATATGCACATATACATAATAACATATATATTAATAAAATTAAAAAATAAAAATTTCAACCACATTTGGGTATGGAAGACTGAGGCTACATGGTGATTTTTGTATCACCAGGGCACCCCATGTAGAGAAGATCTTCACTGCTTTGAACATAACTTGGCATTCCATGGTTTATATGTAGAGCATAAAAAAATTGGAGAATAATGGGAGAATTGTTCTGTGACAGATTTTTAATTGGTTTCTTTGTTGTTAGATTCTCCAGCTTATCCCTCGATAATCTGAATGGTACAAGATTACTAATGAAGAAAGTCATAAAACTTAATTTATAAAACAAATGTCAGTTCACATATGGGATGCATGCTTTTCTATGCAGAGAGCTCAGTCTTATAGACATTACCAATTCATCATATTTTATCTGACTTATAACAGAAAGCATCTGTTATAAGATTATCAAGATCAGACTGAGGGGTCACAATGATTCTTCGGTTTCTCATGGCTGAAGATGTCTCATATAAAGGAACAGAGTCATAAACATACAGCCTTTAATATGACTCTCAGTATCCGAGTCTCTACCCAGGTTTCAGTTTTAGGAGATATTAGTGGAGCCCTGATTACTGTGAGATAGCTATGCATGCTGATAATGGTTAGGGACGTTCCTAGGGCCATCTTTGTCATTTTCTCCCATTATTCATCTTTATCCATCAATGTTTGCGGATTTCCATCCCAGACACAAATTGCACCAAGCATTCGACAGTGACATCAGGAGCAATGGCGTGAGGCACACTGATGGCCTACTGTGTCTGTCTGTCACCATTCAAAACATGTGGGCAGCACTATTCCCCCGGTTGGGGTTTTGAAGTGTCTAAGAGTAGAGATCGCTGGCTGAGCGCCAAGCCAGCATGATGGTGTCCTCTTTGCTCTTGGATGTGAAGTGACAAAACTGCCTCCAGTTCCTGTCTTTGACTTCCCTGTATTGATGGACCTGAATCTGGAACTGTAAGCCAAATAAACCACCCTTGCTCCTAAATTGCCTTTAATCATGATATTTTACCACAGCAACAGGAAAGTAAGATGGACAGAAGTCTTAGACTAGTTCTAAGTGCAGGCAGAGATCACTTTTAGTGCTTGTTATTCCATGATTGCTTAGATGGAAACATTTGAACCCTGACGTCATACTTACCCTATGACATGCTACCAAGAAGAAGGCAGCTCTTCCTTGAACTGGAATTGTTGAGCTTGGAAACTTGTCAAATTCTAAACTGAATTGGAGCCTATAATGGGGGCTATTCCGAATGCCTTAAAAGTACACCTCACAGAGTTTAGATGGGTTGTTTAAGAGCATCTTATTGTTGTTTGAGATGAGGCTTACCCAAGCTTGTCCAGTGCTTGCAGGGTAGCCCAGGTTGCCCCGGACAACATCTTAGCATTTTCTTTGTTCAGCCTTGTAAGTGCTGGGATTTATATTTTAAGGATTTCTTCATTTTGTTTTTTTATTATTAAGGGACCTAAGCCTGAGACTACAGTAAGGGCAAATTTTCAGGCACCCGGTAAATGCACTAAAGATTGAGTTACTCTTGTGTTGAATGATCCTTATCTCCTTCTGCAGGGCAGTTTGAAGATACAAATTAATGGCTGGGGATATTGCTCAGTGGTAGAGCACTTGCCTAGCATGTACAACTCCAGGAACTCAATTCCCAGTACATATGCATGTGTGTGTATGCATATGAATTAAACAAATTGCTAAAAAGGGCATCATACCTATAAATCACATGTTAAAATTCCAACGATGCTGTTACAGTGTGTGCAGTAGGTAATGGATAGGCACACACTGGTGTAGCAACTTCCTGTTTTAGGAGGAGGCATGATAAGTAAGACCATACTGTGGATGGCCCTTGAGATTACGTATCTCAGGGAGTAGCCCCTGGAGAACAGCGGAAGCTTGCTGTACCCGCTGGCTAACTGTTGTACTGATGGCTGCATCCACACATGTGTGCAATGAAAGGGCAACGGCAAGCATTTTGTTTAAATATTAATGGTATAGAAACTGCATCTTGGATCCGTCTTTCTACCTGATTATACAAACAACATGGCTTCGAAGAAAGCAAGACTCCCTCTATAATAAATCAGACTCTTGGTACCTAGAGGGATTCAGACTTCATGAAGTTTAATAATGCAGAACTCTTTAAGTACAACGCAGGATTTTTAGCAGTCCCCTGACCACACTTGCCCTCCCTGACCCTTAGGCAAGCATCTGCTTTATTGTCAGAGCACACAGGTGACTTATGACTGAGCGTACGACTGCAGTCGAAACACCTGTCTGGTTCAGCATCAGTTGACGTCATTAATGGTTCCTGCTCATCAATCTCTCATCATAATTTTAAAGCCTACCCTCTGGACCCATCCAGCTCCAAGCGTACCCAACCAGTCCCATGTCTGAAGTATAACCTTTAGATACCTGTTGACACTGACAGTCTAGAATTGTCTGCTCTGTGCTAATTTAGAGTGAATACTTTATCTGTTGCTTCAACTCCATATGTTTAGGAGGTAAAGATCTTCCCGGAAACCATACTTTCCCAGTCTCTTTCTTGCAGGGGCTTTGCCTCTGGGCCACGGGAGTTATTTGTAGGACTAACATCACCCTGAGAAGCCTGCGGAGTAATTGGGAATTTGGTTGGCAAGAAAGTAGTTCTCAGCCTCATAGTACAGTGAATGCATTCCTAAAGACCTGGGGCCTTGATCTCAGCCTTTAAAAAATCTGCTTGGGGGCCTGGGGTTTTAAACTTCTGCCACGAGTGATATTGATTAAGCGTTTTCTGCCTCGCCCATTAGCTCTCCTTCTGCTCAGTGCTGCAGTGAAATCACGGCTCGTGCCCTGGGAATCACTAAGGCAATGAATCCAGCACTCAGGACTTCAATACATTATTGAGGAGAAAGCACAGATGGACTGCGAGGGAGAAGCCGTTCAAGCTAGTGCATGTATTTGATAATTAATAACTATAACAGAGGAGAGGAACAGGAAATGCAGGGGTAGTCAAACTAAATTTTAACTAAAATGTAGTATGGAAACCACCCCATTTTTTAAGGTTTAAAAATTCTCTACCCAACACTAAAAGGACATCTTTGTGTATTTGAGAAAGCTGGCAGCAGTTCAGTGGCAACATCCTGGTGAATGGGTTTACATTCACTCCACTTTGGATCCAGTTTAAATTGCCAGTCAAGGCAGGGCATACACTCCTATTTCTTGAACATGAACTGAGTAAGGTTCGGGAGCTAGGCTGTGTCTTAGAAATTTCAAGAAAGCTAAGCAGGACTCTTGCGTTTGAGGGGCACCCTCAGTTCTTCTAGGCTGGGCTCAGAATGGCTTATGAGGGGTGATGCATCGGCTGAGCCCTGGAAGATTAGAGCGAATGCTTATGGGGGAGGAATGACAGATATGTGCCTCGGCTGTAGGAACAGAGAAAATGGGAGAAGAGAAGGATGAGCTGAGTCACTAGCCGTGGGCTTGGAAGCGCAGCACAACTCTTCATTAACGCAGAGCAGAGAGAGCTCGGGCAGGCTAGCCCCTGAGAGCCACAGTGCTGGTGTTTGCTAAATAGATGTAGCAATCCCCCACCTTCCAGATTTGTTGTTCGTTCAAGGTTGATAAATGTAATCTTCCTAGCATAGTAAATCACCAGGAAATAAAAGAGATGATTGTAATATCACTACTGATTGAAACACACCACACACCCTCTATGCTCTCTCTTCCTGTCATTCCCACACTGCTGTTTGAGTACATAACCAAAGTAAGCCCAGAGAATTAAGTAGTTTTTAAGTGCTCTGCCAACAGTCATTTCTCCGATAATTGCTACCATTGCCACATTAATCTGTATTTGAGATGCCATCCGATTGAAGTGCTCAAAAATTTATAACTTTGTCAGACTGAAGGAAGGAGAGAGAAACATTTTGGAGATTATCAGAATTGTTGGCTTATTAGTGGAAAGGATGTTGGTCCAGCGTCAGGCATTCGAGAAAATATAAAGCACCGAGAGTGTTAACTCTGGGATAAGATACCGACTTCCTGCTTGGCCCTACTATTCTGTGCTCACCCAAGAGATGAGAAAGATGATGTCAACTGAGTAAGTACCCAGAAGCACATACATAGGAATGCTAAGTAATAAAGTAGTTCCTCTCCTAGAGAAGAACAATCTCTGTGTGCCAGCAGGTCTCTTTTGATGCCAAGACTCACTAAAACAGCCCAGGTGGGAATTCTTTACACACTTCAGATTCTGGTTAACATCGGCTAACCAAATGTCTTCCTGACTTTCATAGTTTGGTTCCACATGTGGGCAGCTTTGTTTTAAAATTAGTTACAACTAGTCAAATCACCACAGAAGGTAGAAATCAACCTGCGGAGGCTTCTTTCTCCACTCTGTATAGCTGTTATAATATAAACAACAACAGCAACAGATACAGCGTCAGGTCCAAACCTAAAGGCAGCTGCCTGTTAACTGGAACACATTGTGCTGCTTTATATAAAGCACGTAGCACTTTATTTCCTGAGAGAAAGGGGCATTCTAAAAGAAATGCGGGGATTGGGGCTGGCCCTCATCCAGGTTACCTCGTGTCCCCTCTGCTACAGTTCCCTGCAACTCATCAGGAGGCGCATTCAATTTTATCTACAGTGTGAAGCCTTTAGGAGAAAAAAAAATTGAACAGTTATGCAAGCATCCTTGCCCGAGCTGGAGGAACTTAGTGTTTGAGCTCTCTCCCGCATGTCTTAAACATTATTTGTGTTAATGACTATCTTTCCAATTATACCACAGGGTTCTGAGGACAACTACTTAACTTTTCTATGTCGTACCTGGTCCTCTGGAGACATTTGTGGATTTTTCTTCTCCCTTAGGCCTTGCTAAGCATACACATAAAACTTTACCTCGTTAGGTGTCTCCTAGGTCTCAGATCTTGGATTTGCCGTCTATGTTCCTTCAATGCCTAAGGCACTGTTAGCAGCAGGCTGAGCCATAGCCATGGATATGTGTGTTTATGATGTGACTCAACATTCTTCCGAAAAGGAGAGTTTCTTATGCACAGCTCGTGCTCATAAATTACCCTTCTAATCCCTACCCCAGTATAGTCGAAGAGCATCCAGGAAATAAAATGGGAAGTGTAAGTCTTGCCTCTAAAACATATAAATATAGGTTATGTTTTGCTCTCCTAGGTGTTCTGAGTTATCGGTGCTTTAACTTCATGATGTAGGTTCTAGGTGAAATGTATTAAGAGTATCTTAGAAAGTGTATCTCGATTTTAAGAAGCTCTTAGTGGAAGACAGATGATACCATGGTTGTCTGGAGGTCCCATAATCAAATGAGTTGCTGCTGTATTGCACTGGCCCCCACTCTCCCTCATACGTGACATGTCAGCATCTCCCTGAGCTTTAAGGATTGCAATGATAATACAATAATTGTCTGGATTCTATTTGACTGTGTAACTGAGGAGGGGCATTCCTCTTACCCATCTTCTCAGTCATTTTTCTTGCCAATCTTTCCTCCCCTTGTCTCAAATAGCAACTGTTCCCAGTCCTGTCTCATAGCTATAGACACCGCACACTGGTCAGTAAGAGGCATCATAGTCATGCAGTCTTGCAAATACATGAGACTTCCCAGGACTTGGGCTGGCGCTCTGGAGAAGTTCTTCACGCCACATTTGTTTTCTTGGGTCAAGCAAAAGTCTGAGAGCCGTGCTCTTATCTGAGGGAAATTCACCAATGGTTTGGAGAGGTAAAGATAGTAAACCGATCAAAGTCATGGCCCTTGCTTCCTCAGAGGCTATTTAATAATTTTTATGGATTCTGTATGGTTTGAATTCGATTAAAGCGATTGGAAGCCAATGGAGGTTGTTAAGCTGGAGAGTGTCATGAAGCCGGGCTTACAAAATATCAATCTAGAGAAAAGAAGACACTAAGCATGAGTGTCTGTGTTTAGCAATGTTAGGCTACCACTGGAGGGTCCAGGAGACAAAAAGAACAATACAATGGGAGTGTGGTAGTAGCCATGGAAGCAGGAGGGGGATGGGCAGGTTTCAGAAGCCTTGGGGTGGAGGTATAAGATTGGTAGAGACCAAAGGATTAAGGTTTGAGATGACCAGTTTAAGTTCCATATCCCCTATTGTTAGGAGTCTTAGCTAGGGTCACCCACAGATTCCTGGGAATTTCCATGGTCCTAGGTTTCTATCTCATCCCAGAGATGTCCCCACTCCATTCCAGTTCTCTCTCCCTGTCCTCTCCACACATGATCCCTTTTGTTCTTCTCTCTATTTCTCCAACCTAGTTCCCTCTTTCCACATGCTTCCATGTCTATTCTTGTTGAAGAGCAAAAGGATTGAAGGACACAGAGAGGTCAAGGTTAACATAAGAAAACCTACAGACTCAACTAAGCTAGGCCCATAGGGTCTCACAGAGACTGAGCCACCCACCAGAGAGCACCCATGGGATGGAGGTAGGTCTCTCCACATGTGTAACAGATGTGCAACTTGGTCTTCATGTGGGACCCCTAACAGCAAGAGCAGGGGTGTCTCTGACTCTGTTGCCTGCCTTTGAACTCCTTACCCCTAATTGGGCTGCTCTGTCAAGCCTCAATAGGAGAAGATGTGCCTAGTCCTACTACAGCTTACTAGACCAAGGGGGTTGATATTCATGGCATTTCTCCCCTTCTTTGAGGAGAAAGTGAGGGGGAAAGAGGAAGAGAATGTGAGAGGGAGGGACTTGGAGGAGAGAGGGAGAGGCAAACTGCAATTGGGATGTAGAGTAAATAATTAAGTTTATTTAAAAGAAAACAAAGTAGAGGTGAATGAGTAGAGCATCTCAAGGATAATTAATGTTCAGAATTCAGAATGCAGAAATGCTCTCATGTTTGGGCATCTTCTGAAACAGGATGCATTTCAAGGTCAACAGGCTTGAATTTACTTTTGCTAAGAGTTTGATTTTAAAAACAATAAAGGTAAAAATACAGTCAATAGAGATATTCAGGAAGCAGATTGTCTGGCTCTGAAGGTCAGAAGAAAGTCCTGCATCAGTGCGATCGGGCTGTTGAGATGGCCTTTCCACAAACTCCCTTTATTCCCATACAGTGTATTTTTAAAGACAAACTAACCATTCCATTAAAACATTTTCCTAGTTTACGTTGTCATTTTATTACTTTTCCCTCTTAACCACATTCCACGGCTATGTCTAGTTTTCCAGAACTTCATTATTAAATTTCAATTCATTAATTCTTTTTTTTTGTCTGAATGAAACATGAGTTCCTATCATGATTTCTGTATTCAGAATTTTGCAACGTCCTTATAGTTCTTCAGGTGAGATACTGCTGTGTTCTCAAATAAATCCGACTTACTTAATAAAGAGAAGGGCCTGTATCCTTATGGGCTTCTAGAAATGATTCCTGCAGTCGAGTCATTCATTTGTGTTCCTACTCATCGCCACTGTAAAATGCAGTTTATGATGTTCTTCCTCGTTTATCGTGTTCCTTTGCCATAACTAAGTGACCTTGAGCGAGTCACTGCCCTTACTGTCCCCTCAATACTAATAACACAACCTTCTAGATTCAACGTGACCTTAAGACCTATGAAGAACAAGTTCGAACAAACTTAGGGATAAGGATGAGGGAAGGCTGTTAAAAAGTTTTAGCTCTTTGGAGGAACCAGATCTTATTAAATTATTCAGAATGCAATAAAAGGGGCTTCATAAGATCTTTCCCTCCTCTTTCTACATACACTAAAAGACCTAAATTGCAGCTAAAATGGAGAGATGGAGGTTAGGAACATTCCCAGAAGCGATAAGCAGTGCTGGCTGTGTTCTCCTGGAAAATTCTATCAATTTTTTATTTTAAGAAAAGAAGAGGGGCTTATATAAAAAAAATGAAGGAAAAGGAAATTGCATGTGCAGATGTGAGACGCCATCTGTGTTTCTGGATCTTTTCCACCCTCCACACCTTCAGCAAAAGAAATTGTTGATTGAAAGCTCAGATTTTGCTGGCTAGCGTGGTAAGAGCTTCCTGTGTGCTGCTTATCAGGGATTTTAAAAATAGATGGCTCTGAATGAGGGAGTTAGTTTTTAGCCCCATTGTTCTGGCCTCTGTAACTCAGGAAGCATGTCATTAGTGACCCCACACGTCCGTTCCTATCCAAAGTGATTAATAATATGGAGAACTTACAAGGTGCCCGCAACACACTGGGCCCTCTGCACCTGCTCAGGTTTCAGACTGTAAAAAGCATTCTTTGCCTCCATTTGCAGTTTGAATCTATGTAATTTTTTGGACAAGAGCAGAGTCCTGTGTCGTGACTTTGAGGAACTCAACCATTGGTGTAACCACAAATATGCAGTGTTATGAAGTTAGAGTCACATAGCTCCATTTAGTACTTCTTGTTTCTTTCTGATCTTAAGGCTGTCAGTGCCCAATCTGTGCCAAGGCCCAGGCCCAGGTCTGTATGGTTTCTGTTGCCAAACCCCTCACGTTGACTCAAGAAGAACCACCTCCTATCTAAGCGTAACTCTTTGCCCTGATCTTATCTCTAGTGATGGAATAAAATACGTGCTTTACATGTGAGCCTACTTTCTCTACTTTGATATAAAATAGGCCTCAGTGTGTTTCCTATATCATAAATGTTCTGAGCATTATATTTTTACATGTATCAATTGGGTAGTTTAAATAGTATTTATTTATAGAAGAATTCGAAGGAGAAACAACTGTGGGTCCTGCTAGCTTTAACTATGGATGGATCTGACTCTCCCGATATCAGTAGCTCAGGGAACCTCTCTCTCTCTCTCTCTCTCTCTCTCTCTCTCTCTCTCTCTCTCTCTCTCTCCATCCCTCCCTCTCCCTCTCCCTCCCTCTCCCTCCCTTCCTCCCCATAACCCCCCTCCAAGCTCAAGTAGCCACTTCAGGAGCTGAATGTACTCCTAAAGACCTAATGAAGGACGTTGAGTGCCATGTATTTTTAGAATTAATGCATCCAATACTGACGATGTTCTTAAGTAGCTTGATTCTTAAATGTGTGGCTTAAATTGATTCTTAAATGAATTTCTTGGGTCTGGAGAGATGGCTCAGCGCTGAAGAATATGTCCTGCTCTTGCAGAGGGCTCCAGTTTGTTTTTGAGTAACCATACTGGGCAGCTCACCACTGTCTGTAGTTCTGCTTTCAGGGGTTCTGGCACCCTCTTCTGGATTCTGCTGGTAACTGAACTCACAGGCACACTCCACACAAACACATACATATGCACATAAACATGCACATATATTAAATTTTAATGTAAAGGGATCTAGCTGAAGAGCAATTGATAGTTGCTATCTGATAGGAGAGGGAGACTAAGTTCTCTTTAAGGGTGTGTCCCTGACAGGCGACCTGTACCCCAGTGGAAGGCCACACATACAAGCATATATGGGCAGTGCAAACTGAACTAGATATGTCTGTAAACCAAAACAAAAGAGAACACAAAGCTATGTATAGGGAAAGGGGGCAATTCTGGGATAAGTTGGGGGAAAGGGATAAATATGACCAAAATCCAGTTTATGAAATTCTTAAAGAACTACAAATGAAGAGGAAGGAGGAAGATAGATTAGAGATTAGGACCTAGAAACAAACAGGGGTCATTATATGAAGACACAGTTGGTGGTAATCTTCTACCTGAGTGGCCACAGAAGAAACCAAAATCTACCCCTAACTTAATCTAGAATGTATAGCTTGGTTTGAAATCCATAGCCTCCAGAATTGTAAGGCAGTAAGTTTCTGTTCTCCAAGACATGCAAGCTGTGTTGCTTCATGATGGCATCCCTAGTAATCCAGTGCAGCTGAATTTAAGAGAAGAAGAGAATCCTTTACATTTAAAAGGAGAGATGTAATGGTTCTCTCTCTCTCTCTCTCTCTCTCTCTCTCTCTCTCTCTCTCTCTCTCTCAGCTTCAGCTTTGTTAGTAGTAAGAATGCATTTGGTGCTTGTATACATGCCGCAGAGGGAACAGGTAGGTACAGTTTTGTTGTAGGGTATGACTTCAACCCCTGGAATGAGTCTTCTTACCGCTTTACTCAGCTGATCCAACTAAGCCAATCTTGAGATACCTTGGTATTCTTCCATTGTATGCCAAATAAGTTTGACCAAATGGTGTTATCGGTTGAGTATGTCCAACGTTCCCTTCCCCTGCCCAAGGATGCTCCAGTTGCTTTAGCTAGCATCTTTAAAAGGGCAACACACACACACACACACACACACACACACACACACACACACACACAGAGAGAGAGAGAGAGAGAGAGAGAGAGAGAGAGAGAGAGAGAACCCCTTTGTTGGTATCTCTTTCTGAGTGTTAGTTCTTACGAAGTCTACTGCCTACATCACAGAGATCAGAACTGTGGAGACACAAGAGAGAAAATGTTACCTCCTTCTGCCACCATTGGGAACTGCTCTTGGGAAGAATGGGAGGGAGTATTGTGCTTATGTTTTTGTGCTAAGAGTTAAGAATGACTACTTGGCATTGTTTTGACAATCTACACATCCAGGAGTAATCATGCCAAATAATCTGTATTTGAAATAAGAAACTGGGTCATCATTTCCATTTTGGTCAAAAGTTCCTTGGATGCTGCAGGTTAACTCATGGAAAAACATACTCAAGTCTGAGAACACACTGAAGCCATTTGAGATGAGCAGGCTTCTAACCAACTCAGCATCTCCCTTCATCGTATTGTACATTTGTCATGAGCTTATTTTTCTCTCGGCAACTTTCATCCCACTCAGAATTCTATACAGTTTATTTTCTATTGTGCTTTTTTCCCCCACCACATTGCTTTTAAAAGAACTCATCAAATAACTTTCTTTGTATTGTATTAGCTTTGATATGATTCTTGCTGAAGAGTTTAAACCATTGGGTTTAAACACAGCATCTGGGACATTTGTTCATATTTTCGTAAGAGGGGTGTCAGCCAGCTGTCACCAAGTGAGGATAGAGATCCATATAGCAGAGGATTGAATTATGAAAAATGAAGATAGGATGTGTTGCTATTTACACAAGGAGAATACTTGTTCAAATACTGAAAGACACATAATGAGTAAAAGACCTTAGTGTTTCTCCAGATCTTAAAGTGAGAATACCAAATGAAGAGCACACGGAAGTTGATTTTGTTTTAGTATAAGAAATTTAAAGATCAATTGGAGCTATTAATATGTAATAGTCTTTCCATTTTCTAGTAGGTCACAGCAGGCTGGTTTCTCTGTTGCAGTCCCCAGAATAACAAAGACAAATTAGTTCTAATTCTCAGAGCCATTGGAAGAGCCAGGACCCAGTGAACTGAACTATAGAGCGGAGCTCTTCTGAGGCTGCTGATTCTCCCTTCCCTTTCCCTGGGGCATTTGCTGTGTGTGTGTGTGTGTGTGTGTGTGTGTGTGTGTGTGTGTGTTCTGAGCTTTGAGGATTGGATGTTGCCCAGGCTAAATGTGTCTCCTGAGAGTCAGATAAGCCAGCAACACTTGTAGTGATTGTTCAGGGTTAAGATAGCAAACTGGAGATTCACGGGATCTAAAACACAATCAGCTCTCTTCCACTGCATGCTTGCTGTGTCCTATGCTTCAGATCTGGGTTGAATGATTCAGCAAAGCAGAGGGAAAACCTCAGCAGTGGGCTTCTGGTAGGAAACAAGCTAGAGAAGCTGGCAGCAGGGAAAAGAGAGAAGAGAAATCCAAATGCAGACTGAACTGTTTCAAAGACTCTGGCCAACTTCTGTTTGGACACACTGGTAGGGTAAGAAGCCAAAATTTTCTGACACAGGGTGGGAGGGGGAGAAGAGTAGGGAAGAGAAAGGGAGGGAAGAATTGAGGGGGGGAGAGATTACTTTTTCCTTCTCAGAAGATAAAGGAGATAAAGATGTACCAAGAGTTCAATTAAGATTCAGGGATTGCCACAGATTCTAAATAGGGGAAAACAAAAGCCAGAGGACACCCTAAAAATGCATCCTAGCCCCAGTCCCATAGACTCCCTGGGCTCTCAAGTGCTGTACTGACAGGGGACTCCTGCTCTGGTGGAAGCTCCTGCACTGCTTCTGTGATATCTCCATTGCGTAATAAGGACAGTTAGACAGACAAAAAGGTAAAGCAGAGAGAAGAGCAGGTGATGCAGATGTTATAGACAACTGGCAAGGACTTAGAGATACCTGTGAGGAAGGAACATGATGAAGGAAAGAGAAAAATAGTCTGGGATGATCATCCTAAATTTGGAATCCATACAAAGCAACCAAGCTGCTAATTCTTGACTTGAATGAAGTTGTGTTTAATGAAGTGCAGTGAGGTTAAGAACAGCAGAATTTTTGACTAGAGAACTGGAAAATACTAAGATTAAAGCATGGGGGGGAAACAAGATATTGTATAAAAAAATTAGGTTAGGGGTTGGGGATTTAGCTCAGTGGTACAGCGCTTGCCTAGCGAGCGCAAGGCCCTGGGTTCGGTCCCCAGCTCCGAAAAAAAGAAAAAAGAAAAAAAAATTAGGTTAGACAAAACATTTCAGAAGATGTGAAAATAAAAGTCCCCAAGAAGAGCCTAGAACACATGGCTTGAATAGTTCAATATTGGAAATTTCCAAAATTTCCCAAAATATACCTATATTAATAGATCAACACACTTAACAAAATATAGAAAGATAAGTACAGTGTAAGCATTCTATAGTGTGCCACATGAAAACTACTGAAGTTAAAAGACAAGGAGATCTTCATGATGGTCAGAGCAAAGGAGGCTCATTAAATTCAAAGAGCAGGAATCAGAAGAAGAATTGATTTTTCTTGTGATGGAAGATGATGAATCAAGTATTGAATGTTCAAAGAAACTTAACCGCCAACTCTACTACAATGTAACCAAGGGATCTATATTCTTCCAAAATGTAGAAGGAGAGGCTTGGAAGAGGGCTTAGCAGGTTAGTGCTTGCCATGTAAGCATGAAGACCAGAGTTCAAAGCCCTTGAACTCATGTAAAAATTGGGTGTGGTATTGCACAACAGCTGTCCCAGTTCTCCTGTAACGACCTGGAAGCTGAAATAGGAAGATCTCTGGAAATTCATGGGACATGTAGCCTCACATTTGCAAATACCAAAGAAATTATCTGGTTTAATGTGTCCACCTGTGCCCACCTACATGAATACACACACCCACACACACCACACATACATCACACACAGCTCACATACATATTTTCACACACCACATATACTGCACAACACACAAACCACATATAACACACATACACGTATACACACTTCTGTCATACAGAAATAGAATTAAAAAGTTATTTTTAGTATAATTTTAGACATAAAAGGTCATTCTTTAAAAAAAACACACCTGAAATATCTTTTTAATGCAGGCCTCATGAGGATGAACTTTTCAGTCATACAGTATGTGTGCAGCCCAGTAGTCAAGCAATTGAACAGCTTACACAAAGCCATAGACTCAATTCCCAATACTACAAGAAATCTTTTTTCATATTTAGCATTATGGGAACTGGCTTTTTTGGGGGGTGGAAATCATAAGGTGTTTCTTCATTTTTAACATAACTGTGTATATAATGTGTGTGTGTGTGTGTGTGTGTGTGTGTGTGTTTGCATTAATACCAAGGTTTTCAGTTCACCAAAACACATTAAGACAATTCAAAGAGAATCACAGAGTGGGAGAAAACATTCTATACACAAATACCTGACACATGGCTCATATACAGATAATATAATGAAATCCTACAAATAAAGATCTAGAAAAACAATCCAGTGGAAAAAGAGGCAAACATTTCTCATAAGAATATCCAAATTGTCCTTACATATATGAGACCCACAACCTCATTAGTTGTCATCCTAACAAGTACTGGAGTAAACTGTGATAATATGACTATCTAGACTGGTTCCAATGAGGAAAGTAGAATATGATTGAAACATGTATAAAGTTCTCAAAGAACTAATAAGAGTATCTAAAATGCTATGCATTAGGTAAGGTTGGAGAGCACATATAATTCTTGTTATCAGGTGAGTAAGATGTTGGAAGTTTTCCTTTGAACACGTGCTGGCAGCATCTTTCAGGCACATCCTCCAGTAGTTGTGTCTGTAGGTGTCCAGACAGGAGAAATGTGCTTACCTGTTAACCAAAGGGCATACTGGAGTGTTTGCCACAGCCTGATTTTCAATAGTGCCAAAGCCACATCTCCACCAGTGGAACAATACACTAGCAAGACAGAGTATCCACACAGCAGAGTACTGAATATTTAAATTTTAGAAATGAATGGCTATCAAGTATATATAATAATGTGACTTTTACAGATATACTGTTGAGTGAAGAGGCCAGACGTAACAGAGCATACACTGAATGATCACATATGTGTGCAGTTCAAAGCAGACCTATAGATACAGTTAAAATTGGGATTGTGGTTATTTTTGAAATGGTGAGGGTAGGCTTCCCTACCCACCTGCTCCTTAGTTTTACATATGGCTTACATAGCTCTCCAACTGATAGGTCCTCACCATCTTGACTAAATATATACCATATACTTAAGAGCCAAATGAAGTCTAAAGAGGTACATTTTGAGTTAATGGACTAATTTCTGTAAATTTTTGAGCAAAGAAATTGAACAATTACCATAGAAAGAATATGATTGGTTGAGGTGAAAGGAAGTACGCTGGGTGGGTTCAGAATGGTTAATCTTGAATTTCTCTGATTTATTTAAGAATTGTCGACTTTGAAAATGTCTGTCCGTGCATTTCTGTCTTTACCGTATATGGGTCTGAGAGCTTGACTGACTTTGCCTGCTGCCAGATTAGCTTGCTTTTATTCCCTTTTTAACTTTCTTCCTCTCCTATCCATACACTTCTCACTGGATAAACCTGAGGGACTCCTTTTGATCTCCAGTTATGTTTTTGCACCCTGTGATAAGAAATCTCTTTCTTCCCACCCCTCTCCTGCCCTGTTCTCTCCATCCAGGTGGGGAGGGGAATTGGAGTGGGGATTGAGTGGGTGGAGAAGGGGGGAGTTAGAGGACTGGGAGAAAGAATGGAGATAGGTGTTGGGGACATCTCTGGTATGAGCTGGAGACCTGAGATGGGGGAGGTTCCCTTGAGTCTATGGGGGTGACTCAGGATGAGATTGCAGTCAGGGGTACAGATGCTGATGTGGCCATGTTCTCTAGCCAGGCAGACCTTCTAGTGGAGGAGGGAGGACACAAGCCTATCTACAAAATCATCCACCCCAAAATAGTCCTGCCTATAAGATATGCAGGCATAAGATATATGGAACAGAGATAGAAGGAATGGCCAAGGAATGACTGGCCCAACTTGAGACCCATCCCACAGGAGAGAGCCAACTCCTGACACTATTAATGATAATCTGCTATGCTTGCAGACAGGAGCCTAGCATATCTGTCTTCTGAGAGGCTTCATCCAGCTGCTGATGGAAACAAAGGCAGAGACCCACAGCCAAACATTAGCTGGAGCTCAGGGATTCTTGTGGAAGAGTGGAAGGAAGGATTGAGGGGGTCAGAAGGGTCAAAGACACACAGACGAGTACATGGACTAGACCTAGCTCCCTACATATATGGAGCAGTTGTGCATTATGGTCTCCATGTGGGTCCCCTAACAAGTAGATCTGGGATGGAATCTGACTCTGTTGCTTCCCTTTGGATTTCTCTCTCCTAGCTACGCTGCCTTGTCTGACTTCAGTGAGAAAGAATGCACTTAGTCCTGCCTGAGACTTCATATGCCACCATGGGTTGGTAGTCATGGGTGACCTTCCCTTCTCAGAATAGAAAGGGAAGGGGATGGGGAGAGGGACTGGGAGGAGAGGAGAGAAGGGGGCTTAGATTCAGATGTAAGTGAATGAGTATATAAATAAGGGAAAAATAAATAAATCATTTTCATACGACTTTCCCCTGACTTCTGATTATACTCCGTGGGGTTCCACTTTTGATTTCTTTTCCTCTTTGATGATTCACAAATGGTCACAATTCTGTCCTCAGACTTCTTCCATATTATGCAACTCTTTATATGCTTGCAACTACTCCTGAATCTGTATTCACTGTTTATCTGTTGACTTTAAATCTATCTCTAAATGGGAATTCTTACTGAAGTTCTAGACCACAGCTTCAGTTGCTTTCCAGACAGATACACCTGTCAAATTCTTGCCTGATTCCCTAACTTAGCATATGCCAAGCCAAATTCTTTTCCTAATCACAAGTTTGATCCTTTCTTAGTCTTCCCTTTTCCTGGAAATAGTGTGAACTACGTTCTCTATTGTCTCCCAGTCTACATATGATTACTAGGCCTATCCGACTTCTCTTTCACCATATAACATATCTTGTCTTCTCTATCTAGTTGACTTCTCTTAAGTTTGATTTGGCCTTCATTATTTCTTAATTACTTTCCAAAATTATCCATCTTCTAAAAGTCTAGCTAGCCAATCCTCAGTGATGCTGGTTTCTTCTTAATCACTGCGAATTTCTTAGCTCCAGCTAACCAGCATCAACTATCCCAGTAATCCCTTCTATTTCTCACTCTAAAACCAGAGCCACATGGCTGAAGCTGCTGTGCTCTGCTTGCTGTGAGAGCTGTAACATGGCCCCTTGTTCTATTACATTATCACTAGCTTTCTGTTTTCTTACTCCCACACCAACTAAGCTTGGCTGTCCTGGATCTTGCTCTGTAGATTGACCTTGAACTCAAGAGATCTGCCAGCCTGTCTCCTGGGATTAAAGGTGTATATCACCATGCCAGGATTTAAGCTATTCTTTACCTTGAACTTGATCTGTGCCAGGCTGGTCTTGAACTCAGAGATCTGCTTTATCTCCTGGGATTAAACGTGTGTACCACCATGCCTGTATCTAAATTTAGCTGGGCAGGATCTTGCTTCTTAATTTGCTATCTCTTAGAACACAGGATTTGGCTCCATTTCACCTCTTAGTGCCCCTTTAATACTCAAACCATATATTTTTTATTTTTGCTTTCTAAGCTTTCTAGCCTTGTTCAAAATGCTCTTCATGAGACTTAACCAGAGAACAAAGTCTCCGCTGGGCTTTGTTTTGAGACTTCCTTCATCAATGCAATTAATATAAATCTCTTTACTTAGAATCAGGTAGACTCTTCAGACAAGGGCAAAAAGCAGGCATATTCTTCATCAAAATATCATAAAAACAGTTTTTATGCCACATACTGAAATTATTCTTCTTTGAAACCTCTTGGACTAGTTCTTCACAGTTCAAATCATACTCAGCAAAAAAGTCTTCCTTATTCCTAGTAGGATAGCCCATTAAACCCAACTTAAAGCATTCTACTCTTCTCCAGTGTCCACAAATCCACATTCTTCCAAACAAAAGCATGGTCAGGCCTATCACAGCAATATCCCAGTCCCTGGTAACCTCTGGGGTTTACCCAGTTGGTAAACTTCTGTCTTAGTTAGGGTTTTATTTCATGAACAGATACCATGACCAATGCAAGTCTTATAAAGGCCAACATTTAATTGGGGCTGGCTCACAGGTTCAGAGGTTCAGTTCATAATCATCAAGGCAGGGGCATGGCAGCATCCAGGCAGGCATGGTGCTGAAGGAGCTGAGAGTTCTACATTTTCATCTGAAGGCTTCCAGGCAGCTAGGATAAGAGTCTGAAAGCCAACACCCACAATGACACACCTACTCAAACAGGGCCACACCTTCTCATAGTGCCACTCTCTGGGCTGAGTATATATAAACCATCACACTAACCCTTTCAGCAGAACCTATAGTCCCTCCCCTTGTGTTCTCATTGCATGGCACATATACTTTCAGCAAAGGCCTTTTACATGTTTTATTGTATGCATTTGTAAGGCCAGAAGTATGCATTATTTTCTTGTTATGTGCAGCACATAAACATGCCCAGCTTGAACACATTAATTATTGACCAACTCATGCACAGGAGAGTCAGGGACTTAGTCTGATTCTGTTTTCCAGTTTCCCATTTTGAATTGCCTGAGAGTTTGCTAGAAGTAATCATTTCTGGGTCACATGTTTGATGTTCACCAGGCTGAGGCCAGTAGTTTCCTTTTATTATGTAAGTTGGAGGAACATTGGATTTAGTTGTTACCTTTGATTTCATACCTTATAAGTAGTAAGCACATACAGGCTTAAAATACATGACTCTGCACATATAGGCTTAATATACATGACTCTGACATGAGACCTATTAAAGTTTGTTGACTAGTTGCTGGTCCTAAAGTGATCTATGGAAACATCATTATGAAGAATTATATAAGGAATTAAACGAACAGGGAATAATGATTCTTTTAAGAGGGCAATTGTTTTTCTGCTTACTCTGTGTGCTGTGGTCTATTTCTTCTTGAATACTAAATAAGCATTATTGAATAAAAACAATTACTGAGGCATTCATTTATCGCAATGGTTCTAGGGTGTACAGATACATAAAATATACATAATCATTTTTTTCACTTCTGTTATATAGTTTCCTAAAAATGATTGCCATGACTGTGTCTTAGTTGGCTGTTATTAATTATTTATGATGCTTAATATTTATCTGGAAAAAACTGAACCCTCAGATCATACACACACATACGCATAGGCACAGCATTTTCATCAGACTGGCTTACACTCAATGACATACAATCACCCACATAAACAGAAATCTCATTCTGCTAAACTAAAGGCCAAAATTGTTTTGAAGCCCACAAGAGGGAAGTTTCTAGTGTCCATCTCATGTAAACCTGAGAGAAAAGCTGATGAATTTGAAATTCAAAGATACTTTGATAAGTAAAGACTGGAACTATTATTCTAGTTCTTGGTACAGGTTTTACAGAATGTTCATTTAGTATATTATATGTATATGTCTACATAAATATGAGCACATATGTAATGTGTGTGTGTGTGTGTATGTGTACTTTCTGAAGGCAGATGTAGTTGGATAAATCTGATCTCTAAATAAAAGACTTCCTATAAATTCTGTTATAATTGTTAGGAAATTAACTCTCAAACTTTAAACATAAATACATGAAATAGCCTCTGTAATTTTAATACTACAGTATAAACTTTTTCTATTTTCTATTTGCCTTCTACTCTTTCTGTGCATTCTTTGTGTTTTCAATCACCAGCCAAAACTTCTGCTCTGTTTGTATCTGTTCCTATACTGGCTTTAACGTCTCCTGATATTACTGTACCTTTGGGTGCCATGTTTTTGAATGTTGAGTTTATTGCTTATAGCATTTGTGTTCGGGTAACTTTTAATTGCAACGTAAGGACTAAGGAATGATTCAAATCATATGAAGCCTTAAAACCCATGGGGGTACAAATTAAACTTTAGGAGGAAAATTCCCAGGACACAACATATTTTTGTCATAAAGGTATTTTCCAGTTAACAGAATTAGAACTTGAGATTTACCCGTATGATAGGGACCTTTTACATGACATGGTAAGCCATGACATGGCTAAACAGAGCCTGAGCCTACTGTTCCATGTCTACTTGTAGGTTTGGGTGCAACTTTCTTACATCCCAAGACACAGTACCTCCCGTCTACCTCGAGCCTTTACTTGTTCACATCTTAGGTTAAACTTCGGACTATGCCACCTGAATGAAGATTTTTTTTTTTGTCCACAAAAATCTGCCCTTGGAGCTTCTCATTGACTTCATTTTCCCTCACTTGAAATTACAGACAGGTGTTTGAATGCTATATTTACTTATGTTTCCTCTACTTGGTGGCAAACTAGAGGGGATTTATAATGTTTACTATTAATTCTCATACAAAAGTTTTTCAAAGTGAGAAGAACAAAAGACTGTGAGGTGGAGAGAGGAAACAAGGTTACGTCTGAGTAATATTTGATGCAAGAAATCACAGTCTGCTTTTATTACCAATTAAGGAGTTCAGAAGACCTATAAAACTTATGAATATAGATTTTATATTGACATCTATATATAGTACGTGTAGTACTAAGCATTTAGCTAAACTTATATATGTATGCGTGAATGTATATACACATATGTATTTGAGAGATGCGTGTCTAATTTAGAGAATCATGATTTCTGTAAGTGTGACTGAACTCAGTGAAAGACGGCATTACTGGAGTAGAGAAAGTGGAAATCAGCTTGCTCATCACTCCTGGGAAGACTGAGAGAGCACTCAGTTTTCCACAGACTTCGAAGAGTCTTGTTGATTATCCTGACTCTAAAATAAGAATAATTACCAATGACATTTCAATGGCGTTCTTTTGTGGGTGGCAGTCTGCTTCCAGAAGTAATTTCTTTTGACACTTAACTTTTTCTATTCCTATTTTCGTTTGAGTACTACAATATTATATAAAAGATAAATCCCAGATTTCATTGGTTAAAGTAAAGTTGCATGGTATCCTTTCTATAGCATTCTACGATTCCAAGATTAGCATGTGTGCTCCCTAACTGGCCGTGTGTGGTTATCCTTCCTTGTAACTGTGGTTCAGCTTTCTTGTAAACTCTTGAGGTCTGCATTCATGTTATGCATGGAGAAATTCTTTGGAGGACCTGCTCAGGGAGGTGTCTGACCCATAAGTAGAAATACCCAACATCATGTCTCTCATGCTGGAGTGTAGGCAACTGGATATTTGTAATAGAAAAGAGACTGGGGAAACAGGTTTTCCATGACCTGAGAAAGTAAAGAGCAGTTTTGTTGAATAGCTAGCTACCCCTTCAATGGTTATTTCCCTTTAATCTGTCATAAGGCTGGAGTAATCCATGCCCTTCCACAAATCACTGAGACAATAGTGTATGGCTTTCTTCATTATATAACCTTATTGATTATAAAGCCAACTCATTTTAAAGGTCCCTTTTGTTTTGATTACAACCAAATGGAAGGAATTTCTAGCTCCAAGTGTTAGAAGATGCCAAGGCTGAAGAATAGGTATGTAGTTAACCTGGGGTTAAACACATCTTGTCTCTATGCTTCTCAGGCATAAGAGGAGGCAGTAGTACTACAGCCTTTCTGCATGAAGCCATGGGGTCACCACTATGCTTAGTGGGGCATCATGCCTGCCCATGTATGCTGTGTGTGGGCTTGCTGGCTAGAGTGGTTGTCACTGGTGGAATACAGAAGCTAAGGAAGTTGTATAGCTCATTTACAACTCAAGTAGGGTTTTAACAGCTACATTATCTTTATTGAAAGTCATTCCTGCCTCATCTATTTATTTTTGCCTTTAGAGAAAGAAACATTGTTGTTGTTATTGTTTGTTTTTGTGAGTGCATTTTCTTTTTTGAGCTGAAAGTTGCCTGTCTCTCTCTGTGTAAATGTTTTCCAAGCCAACAATCTTGTCTTACAGAAAATCTCATCCATGTGAAATAGGTGATACAATTACTGTCCTCTCCCATTCTTGACTCAGGAGCACCATGTTCCTGAGACATTTAAGACATACCTCAGATATAACTGGTCCTAACTTACTTCCTGATTACCCATGTGCTTCTAAAACTCATTTTCAGAGGGATAGTCACATCTGCCTCCTCTCTTAAGGTCTCAACAACAACACAATCTATCCAAGTTTACTCTGGGGAACTAAGAGTTTATTGGGATTCTTTACAGAGCACAGGTGAGAGTTTACTTGCAAGGGTCTGTCTGGGCATTCTTCTTCAAGAGGCAATACTTGAAAAGCCTTTACCAGTGGGGACAAGGGTTTCCCTGTAGCTACATGTATGGAGAGTCCCCTGTCTTCCACTAACCACATTATCAGGTTGTAGGGGCAGCTGTATACTCAAGCTCTACTTCACCCCTCTATGGAGGATGTTGATAAACCTCTAACAATCCCAGGTGGCCTTATCTTTTGCAAGGAGGACAGTTGAATTTTCCAAGATGGTGGCGGCTTGACTTAGAGGACAGTCACTCCAAATACCGTGTAATTCATTAAATCAAACCCTTTAAGAAATACATTTCCTCTGCCTTGTGGGAATAACCTTACTGACACAGACAGAAATTAAAACACAAACTGCTGACTAAAGGGAGCGAGTCAAAACTACTTTGTTCTAATTAGGGATATTATAGAGAATTAGTACCAGTAAAGCTTATGCATATAATTGTACACAAAAATGCTGACTAATACTTGAAGCCATATAAATGATATTAAAGCAAATGTGAATGTAAATGTCCTTCAAGTCTGTAAAAACAATTAATTCTGAATCTTACAAATTCTTAAAAATTCCCTAGACTCTGGCAATTTCAGTTATGATTTACTAGTAATAAATATGTTCTGCATGGTTTTTAATGAGGTATAAAGGGAAGAATTGCCATAGAAAATTCTAGCTAATGTGTTAATATGTGATGTGGCTTTGAACACAAGGCAGATCCAGTGCCACAGGCTTTAGAGGACCAATTGTATTGGAATGCATGAAATTCTAGTGTTGCAGATGTTAGTACACAAAAGCATAAAGGAGAAATAATTATCATACCCACAGAGGGAAATGTTAACAGGCAAAAACAATGACCAGAAGGCAAAAAACAAGGCTATTAAATGTAAAATCTAAAACTCACGCATATCTGATGCTCCCAGAGCAGACTCAGAGGGAGCCTACCTCAGGGTTCATCCAGCTGCCTCTGTCATTTTGGTGTTTTAATATATATATATGTATGCATAGTAGAAAGATTATGTTCAACATATTATCAGATCAGCTCCTTTAGAGGAGCCCAGAATTTTAGAAGAAAGCATGATCCTTCTAGAATTCTTCACTTAAAAAAATATCTGGTGGTATTCAAAAACTTTACAGATTGTTTATTCCTAAGCAACACCTTGATGGAATTCACAGTGGCACAGACTGTGTAAGAATAGACACTGTTGTACTCAGCTGAGTCATGCCAGTTGTACTTGTGACTTTATGCAAATTAGATGCCTGAATATTCTTGAAAAACTACTGGTCATTGATAGAGCTCTCCTGTATGCATTACAAGCACACGTACATTAGTCCCTTCTTGGGTGCCATTTTATGAATCCCTGGCAGGAAGGCCTCCTTACCCCTAATTCTTCCAGCATCTCTGTCATTTTCCTGTTCTTGTCAGCTGTGGGGATTGCAAGATGGCTTCTCTTGTAGAACCCAGAATACACATAGCCTTTTCATTAATAGCTCTGACTCTTTGAGATTCTACCTTTTCAAGCCAAAGTATTTATCATATTCTGCTTGATTTCATCAGACTCTCAGTCTTGTCCAAGCACAGGCTATTGTGAACTTAAGTTGCATAATGCTACAAATGGAAAGAAACACTTTTTTTTAAAAGAGAGATTGGATGTACCATTTCACATCTGTTATTATAAAGCACTTTTTACTTCACAGGGCAGCAAGTCCATCTTCAGAACTCCAATTTTCTACCTTCCGTGAAAATCTGTGTTAGTCTAAGTCTTCCTGATAATGAACACTTATTGGACATGCTGCAATAATTTTGGTTACATAAATGGGAACCACTCTTAATATTTCCAGGCAGAAGTTAAATGGGAAAGGAGGTGCTTATGGAACACTGGAAAGTCTAGAGGACTGGGATCAGGAAGAGCATATTAACTCTCAGAAGATGAAAAGCTAAAAAACAACTGCAGCTGATCTTGGTTACCTTGGAATGATGTTAGTTATTTTTAGAGTACCTGAAAAGCATGTGAGTATTATACACCCACCTATCAGTTTTTGCTGGAAAAATATGGGAGTTTTTCTGTCTTCTCTATTTTCCTAATCTTTTGTCAATGCCTCCCATTGCAGCAAAAGAAGACTGGATCTTGCCAAGAATTTTTTTGGGTTGGGGCGGGAGTCAGCTTCTGAGTAACTTACATGAAAGTATTGTAGAGGGGTAGGGGTAGTGTTGAACTGATAAAGTTATTCCATAATGGAGAAATTCTATTACATCCATCTGAACACTACCCCTCTCTCTTTATGTTTAGTATTAATGTCCTGTATTTGTAACACTCCTTACAAGCAGAAAGACTGGCCAGTAAGAGAGCAGTAAGAAGCCAGCCCTCATTTCCCCAAAGTTCCACTGTATATTTCCAATGCTAAAGCACACATTATTTTGTTGTTGGTATTTAGTGTCACCAATTTCAACCCTCTGGAGATTTATTGCTTTGAGAAATAGTAGCACCATTATGTACAGAAAGGGAGATATCACCAAATCTTCAATAAGTTTTTTTTTCCTCTTACAAGAGCTGATGTGCTATCAGTTATAAAAAATAAATAACAGGTTCTGACTCACATTTACTGCTTGAGTGACTTTAAATATTTCCCTTAATCTCTCTAGACTTTTACTTTCTTATCAACAAAATGAGATGAGTAGAATCCACCTATCTTGGGCATACCTTGTGATGAGATGAGATGATGTTTGTCAGGGCTGGCCATTAGTACAGCATCCCTTCCCTTTGTATTTGTTCTCTGATGGTCTCTCTAAGGGTTGACTATGGTTTGAAAGGAGTTAAAAAGCATGTAGTTTGATGCTTCCTTTGATTATGTTTATTCAGAACAGTGTGTAAGCTTCCTTACATTTTCTAACCTCTGGCACCAATTCCTTAAAATCTTGCATGAGTTTAGACATTCTTGAATGGCAACTAGTGATTTTTCCTTTATAATCTTAATTATATTTCCTGTCTTGTGCATATCTGTTAATGAGGAATTTGTTTTGTATCCTTTCTAATTAAAGACTAAGCAAGCATGTACCCAATGACAGTTACAGACTAGAATATGAACACAACCTTTAAGATAGCATTTCTTCCACACCAGCATGATTGGGGTGACCAAATGTGAAGGCAGGCAGGCAACAAGAATTCACTTTGTGGAAAGCCCCTGTCTCTTTCATTGAAACATTGATATAGTTTTAAAACCAGGTTGTTATTCTGGTGTCAGGCCTTTGTAATTTTCTGGTGTTTCTGAGAGTGAAGTCAAGGGGTTATAGAAGCAGAGTCTCTCTGCATAAAACAATGATGTAGAAAAGAAAAAAAATGCCAGCTGCTAAAATAGCTTGGGGGAAAGTAAGAGAAACAAACACACATGGAAAGTGGCAGGAAGAGTAAAAGAACTTTGGTATCACATTTAAACATGAACATGTTGATAACCCACCAGTGCTATACAGGAAACATTGGTACAGTGATTTGTAGCCGATTTCATTGGCTTGCTTAGCAGAGCAAAGGAAGGGTGGCTACCTATCATTCAGGAGGGCTAAAGATAAAAGGCCTCCATTCAGTTCTGCTTCTTTGAGTCTCTGAGATTAATAAGCCATGTACCCTGGAGGAGACAAGGTGATAAGTCTCCCAAAGCTTTCTTATTTTTCAATCTCCAGCTTCTGCTTAAACCATCAGCTTCTTAGCTGGGTTTTAATAGAATCCATAGGTTTTTGTTTTGGGTCAATTCAAATAGATTTTCACGGATTCAATAAGATTCTGATGAGCCTGCGAGGTTGTTTCAATAGTCACTTCACGGTGCCCCCTTCCTTCATTAACAGGGCTGTAGTTTATCCTGCTAGTGACAATAAGCTAATTTATCGTGTTGTATCAAAAATAAGAATTAATATTGATTATAACTATGTTCTAAGCACTTAACCATATACCTACCCAAGTAAGTGTAGCTCTCATCCCTCGTCTGAGAAGCTTGTCTTAATAAAATGGAGTTACTAAAGAGACACAGACCTGCACCTTAGCTAAAATATCCGGTGTACCTTTTGCAGTTAACCAATATCTTTTAATTCTTTAAAATTTCCTAGAGCATCTTGATGTTTCTTTGCTGAGGCTACTGCCATATTTTAAGTTTTTTTCTTCACTATTTGACCTGTTATTCATTTAGATCATCCATGAAGATTCTATATTTTTTGTAAAGAATCTTCTTCATTAATCTCGTACCAGTTATAGTGTAAGCAACTTGAGGGCAGAGTGCCTTGCTTCCCATCACTTTGAAAAGTCCATGTTCCATTACCTTGCCAGTAGTGTACTCAACTTAGATTGAATGGAGACCACAATCATTATGACTAACGGATTAGGTTCTCAAGACTGAGTGGGTTCATTTGCATATACTGATGATGTCTATCAATCCTCCACGAGGAGGTTCCTTTACTGAGCTGGCAGCATTAACTGAATTAAAAGACCAAAGGAGGAAGAACAAACATTTCAATCATGATGAAAATAATCCTTCACTTTGTACCATGATTTATGGCTTCACAAATTCTTTGATACAGCCCCGGAAGATAGGCAGGCATTTGCAGAGCGACTTAGTTTCCCACTCTTGGAAACTGAGAATTAATTGTTTTTAGCTTAGAGTTCAGGTGTCCTGGTTTGTAGATACTCTAACAAAGAAAACAATGCCATACTCCACAGACATATAGCAGCTGACCTTTGCTAAAGGGGGATACCGTTTGTACTACTTGGACAAATATTTTCAGCAGTCTTTGTGTCTGACTCAGTATACTTCCTAAACTTGTGAAAAGGATTTGCTGTGCAGAACACAGGGCACAGGTTGGGTAGGTGGCAGGGTAAAGGAGGAGGAGAAGATACTCTGAAGAGTTTTGGTTCTAAGAACACATGAACTAATCATTTGATTGTGCACATAGTAGCGATGAGGCCAAATGCATTTCTTTTAAAATGAAAGTCTAAACACAGACTTTCCCATGTGAAAATGACAATAAATGTGGAAGCAAGGGTCGACCAGATGGATCAGTGGGTAAAGATGCTTGCCACATAAGCCTTGCAACTCGAGTCAGATTCCTGGAAGTCACATGATGGAAGAAGAGAAGCAACTCTGACCTCCACACATGCCTCCCCATCATGGACACACACAATATTGAAAGTAAAAGAATGTGGTCTCTGCACAATTCCAGAACAGCCATGTCAGATCATGTGATGTTTCATTAGACAGTGTGACTAGGAATGTGATCTCAGAATAATTTTCTAGGATCTTAGAGAGCTGTATTTAGAGGAATGAAATATGTTACTGCACTGGATGCAGCAGACAAGCAACACAGGCCAGCAGGAATAGAAGTCACTGAGAGGTTATAGAAAGGCCCTAGATAGACTATAGGTTGTTGGACAATATGAAGGTCTTTGGGCAGTCATTTATCATTCATATGAATCATCTATCATTTGGCAGAGTGATCACTTTGATCCTTTAGAACTGGTGGGAGGTAAATGTTTACTGTCTCCAATGGATGATAAAAGAGATAAAACAACATGATAGGATTATTATCCAGAGATACCCAAAGAGTAGGAGAGCAAACATAGAAGAAACTTAGTGTGGTGCTTTTGGTAGGTGGGGTCAGGACACCTGTCTTGAAGAGGAAGGAGATCCTATACTTTGTGACAAGACATATAGCTTCAGAGGGTGGTATACAATGTACCCTAGGCTAGACACAGGAAAAAAAACACTGTATCATCTCACTTTTACTTAGAACCATGGAAAGGCAAATGAATGCCTAGGAACAGCCAAATGGTATTGCATAGAGGTATCTATGAGGGAAATAGGAAGATGCTGTCCAAAGGGAATTGCATTTATACAATGGATAAGTTCTGGAGACTTAATCTGTGACATTGTAACTATTACTAATTACAAAGTGTGTGTATATATATGTAAATTGCAATATAGAAACACTTCTTAAATTATCTTACCATAGTTTCACAAAAGTCTGTATACAGTTAAGTACATGTAAGAAATTATGTTGGGTGGTAGATATGCCTTTAGCTTGATTGTGGAAGCCACTTCACAACTTAAATGCATATCCTCAGAAACTCACACTGTACACTTTGAAAATTTTGAATTCCTATTTGCCACGGTAGATAAATGAAATGGTTCTTGGCTTTGGGGAGACAAGTTAGTTAGAAAAGCTAACTTTCCTAACTAGTTATCAGAGTGGAAAAGCATCCAATCCAAGAGGAGGCAGATCTGGAAATGCTAGGCTTAATGACTATGACTAATTAGGGAACTTAATTGAGCTGTCAAGGGAGAATAAAGACAATCTCTCACTCAGTTCCCACTCTCGTGCACCCAGGAAAATTATCAAACCTGTTGTGTCTTGTGTCATCACATGCTCCCTGCTCCTAGCCGATACTGACGTAACCTCAAGTGCACCTTCGTAAGATGATAAAAATTCTACAGTGGCTGACAAGCTCTGCCTCTTGTTTCTTTCTTCCCCACCTGTTCCCATCATACCCATCTGTCAGGTGCAATGTTTAGATTTTGTACTTTGATCCTAAGGTCCCACTACAACATAAGCTACAGTCATTATTATTTTTTGTTGTTGTTAATGCTCATTCTTGTTTTACAATAGCAGAGATGTCAGCACTGACATTTGTTGGGTAGTCACACTGTAGTCTGAAGTGTAGTAAGCACATGTAATTGGAATAAGAGAACAGATGTCAGTTGTTATGTCTGGTGATCACCTTACAGACAATCTCACATTCAACCCTACCACTCCCCGGTGATGGAAGCCTATGGTCAAGACAGAAAACCTGAAGGCTGGGAAGAATATGAACAAATTTAGGATGCCACACAGCTAAAATGGAGTGGACTTGGATTATGCACTTACTTTCTTTTTGTCTCATTTTGCCAAGGGTGGTAATTACTAGTTACTTAGCCAGGATTTAGCTAACTAGTAGGCTACTTATCCTGGGGTTGGTGTTGTAGCTTGTGCAGCTCTGTATGCTTAGCTTTAACAGTATCTTTGCTTTGGGGAGAACAAAGTTTCACAAACATAAAGACAAGAGAACTTTGTAACACATTAATATTAAGTGATTGCACAGTGGGAATATGTGATTTACCTACTCAGTTTCCATAGTTTCAAGGCGAATTTGGCAAATGAAAGCAAGGAGGAGCTCTTTGATTGAAACGTTGACTGTCAGAACTGCTCTAGGTCGAATTGTCAAAGCATCCTTTAGCATGAAATAAATAAGCACACTTGGGTTTATTTCATTGCTCTGTGTAATCTGGCCTGATGACAGGCAGTTTGTACAGAAGAAATTTGAATCTTTTGAATTCTTAGGCCTCATAAATACTATTTGTACATAAGTTCAAACAGTCCATTGTCCAATTGTACGAACCTTGTAAAGGTGAAACATATATGGTTTACTTATTTGCTCGTGTGGTTAGGTAGTGTTCTTGCTTGAAAATTATTGTATGCTGTGCTGTGAATGGAAGACTCTTGATTCTGTGTTTATTTCTGATGTCCTTGCTTGCTTTTTAATGCCTTTATCGTTGTTCTAGGTAATATGATTGTTTCATGGACTTTGTGAACACCTTTTGATGCCAATTAGCCATTAGTTACAACAATGCTTAAGAGATGGTGTTCATAGATACAGATCAGGGACAAATATTGGCTATAGGGGCACTAAAACTTGCACAATAATCTTCACTCAAAATTGGAATAAAAATTGTAATCATAAAATTAGGAACAAAGATGGGTGATAGGCACATTCCAGTAAAGCGAAAGTAACTGCAGATTGTAGAATTCACCCTCCTACACAGACTGAAGAAATACCAAGCACATTCCTCTTAACTTGGTCCCAGTGGTTCTTGAAGGCACTTCATTTCTTCAGTTGGAAGATCTATTTTAACCATATTTTGTGACCATCATTAAAATTTAGCTACTCAACTCTCCTGTGATACGAGCTCCACTCAACTGGAGAGCACACACGCTCTGTGCCATAGAAAGGGTTTTTATTTCACAGAGGACATAGAAGCAGACTGTCATTTTCTTTACAAGCATCCTTCCATCTTCTCAACAATATAATGTGTGTTTATGTGTGTGGGCAGTAGAACACAAAAGGTGAGGGGGTGGTATAATGAGAAAACAGACATAAATAGTCTTTGAAAATATAGATTTTTCAAAAACCAGAATCCTCTGTCTACCTATAATGGCCAACACTCATGATGAGTCACACAATGTCACCATGAGGGACATGGAAGTTGTCTAGGCTATTTAATCTATCCCCGATAGCTTTCTTTAAAGAGCCTGTATGCTCTTTCTTCTTCTGTTCTCTGTCACTCTGAGATCTCAAATTCCCATGCCTCATTTCCTAAAAACAAAACAAAAAACAAAACAAAACAACAACAACAACAAAACACACAAAAAAACCACACAACCCCCCCCGCCCCCTGCCGCTAAACACCCACAGATTCTTACAAAGAACAAAGCCCATGGCAATACCCTACCCATCTTTTCTGAAGCATTGCTTGTCTTGAAAATATGGAATCAATTATATTTATGTTCAATTTTTACTGCCTGAGAAATTTCATGGGACAGGCTAGTCTGCTTTCAGCATGGTATGGTTTACAGTCTGCCTTTGTTTTCTTAGTCAAAACAATGTCTCCTTTTTGTTTTCTTGATGGTCCACTTATGGCAGGAACTGTGAATGGTTCTATCACATTTCTCTGTTCCTTCATGATTTTCATGCCTGAAGATCAACTGCTCCCCTTTAAATCTCCACTTGTGAGCTTCTTACTTTATTCCAACAAATAGCATCTGTGAGAAACTATGGACGGCTCAAATACCTGTCCAAATGATGACTCACACGGAAGATAAAAACTACTGCTGTATTTTATGCAGAAGTTTGATGGCCCAGAAGCTATTCAAGTTCTACACACAGGTATAAAATGGTGAGTGTGAGAGCTAGACCCAGGACTTTCGAGCTGTAAGAGATGCCCTGCCTTTATTTATTTTCACTGTCTCCATCTGATGAGATTAAAAACAGCAATGTTCTTCTGAATATCATTTCTCTTGGTCAGGTCTTTGGAGATGAGTTTTAAGCTAAGGGAGTCTGCACAGA
Source organism: Rattus norvegicus (assembly GCF_021556685.1). Classification (NCBI taxonomy): domain Eukaryota; kingdom Metazoa; phylum Chordata; class Mammalia; order Rodentia; family Muridae; genus Rattus; species Rattus norvegicus. The sequence continues at coordinate 25,424,456 of NC_141553.1, read as the reverse complement.
CGCTAAATTGAATGTTGTAGTGACAGACACACACCACATTTCCTATACTTCCTATAATGCAAGAACATAATCTTCTGGGAAAACCGTTTTCCCAAGCAGTTGGGAGTCTTTGAGCTGTTCAAATGTAGTTATGATGAATAATTCAGGTTACTTGTTGGAAATACAAGAGCTCTCCTCAAAGTTATTGAGAGTCTCAAGTAGTACTTCAGTTGAATGTGAAATGGCTAAGTGGCACCAGATATCATTCCTTACCCACATGCTCACCGTGACATTGTTGCTCTATCTTCAAGCCTTTGAGAATGCGTTGTGTTACCATGATAAGAAGGAATGAGTCATAGAAGCATTACCCTTGCCTGTTAGAGAATCTCTAAGGTATTAGTAAAAATTAATATAAAAAGTCCCTGTTAAACTCATTAGTGTATTGGTTGGGGGCAGTTCTACTGTGATGGCATAGAAGGCTTGCTATTGAAGAACAGCTCGGCTTATGGATCTATGGCATGAAATGGATGTCCCCATATGTCACTAAGTGTCACATAACAAAGCTTACAGATATAAGAATTTCTGCTTTTCTTAAATTTCAGCACATTTTAAAACATTTACATTTTTTTGACACAGGCTCCCTATTCTAGACTAGACTGGACTTGAACTGTTTGTCTAGCCTAGGAATACTCCGATCTTCCTACCTCCACATAGAAGGCTGCGATCGTAGATCTGTGCCTCTATGCCGCATATTTATCCTACTGGGGATCAAATCTAGGTCTGTGTGAGTGCTAGACACACAGTACAAACTGCGGTCAATCTCCAGTCCACTTGAAAACCTTTATCCTATGTATTACTTTCTGGTGTCCTGGAATACATTTTATATCTTAATCCAGGTGAATTTGCATTATGAGATGTATACTTATTGATTTATGCAATCTTGTGATAACCACCAGGTAAGTGTGAATTGATATCGTCCTATTTGCTGAACCACCGATATTTTATTCTATGAAATGTGTAGAGTCACACAGGGGTTGTGATTATCCATCTGCTTCCTCTTGAATGCTGAAGAGATTAAGCATCTGGAATCTAGAGAGGAACAAAATTAAGGGAACCTGGATAGTGACTAAGGTACATTCATGGCTTGATGTTTCTAAGGAAGGATTAAGTTCTCATTGACCATCTCAGAGACAAATAGGGTTATATAAACCTTCCTAGCACAAAACGTCTCATCCTTTTTAAATAAGCAGCCTCCAGATTTTGTTTTGGCTCATTGAAACAGATCAATATCACTGGGAGAATGAGTCAGCTTCCTCATGTGGTTCTCTCCACAGTTTGTTCACAATCTCTCTCCATATGCACACCCCTCTGCCTGTTTTCTGTTTGTTTTGCTCCTAGATTAGTATTTAGTTCTTTAGAGATATCCATTGGCAGCATCTCTAGGGGATTGACAACATAGTATGGAACTCTCCAAGACAGAAGCATCCTTCCAATGAAAACAAATGAACCATACTGCTTGTAAATGGGGAAGGGAGAATATTCTTAGTAGTAGCTTGGGTTCAAGCTCCTTCCCAGTGACATGAATCTATGCACTGACTAACAGCCAGTCTGCTAACTCTACCCTCAAATTCTCGGCCTTTGCCTTTGAACACATTGTCCTTCAAGCTTGCTAGATGATAATTACTGGAGACGGTTCTTTAAATTTTCAGATTCCTTGTATCTTATCCCAGATCATTAGAATTTGATTTCTTTCTAGAGATTATATTGTGGATTTGTCCAGCGTTTTCATTGTTGTCCTATCTAAATAACGCTGCCCCATGGTATCTGCGCACTCTCTTATTTGCTACTCATGCTACTAGTTGCACTATGTGATGTTGGGCAACTCTATTTTAAGAGCTTGACTCCCCTAAACAGGGCATCAAGGTTAAAGAAATGTATCATTCCCACTAGATACCTCATGCAGTATGGCACAGCTCTAACATTTTGTCCTGTAATAAGGTTCCAGCCCTGCTCCTGAGTATGAATGTGGTATGTGTGCAAGCATGTTCTATTTACAGTGTGTGTGTATGTGTGTGTGTGTGTGTGTGTGTGTGTGTGTGTGTTCTATTTGTATGTGTAGAGGTCAGAGGTTGACACTGTCTTTTATTGTTTGCTGTTTGTTTTGGAGCTGGCTTTTCAGGCAAGGCTTTATAATCAGTAAACCTCAGAGATCCCCGTGCGTTTGTCGCATCATTGCTGGGGTGGCAGAAGCTGTCACTGTGCACAGCTTTTACATGGATGTTGGGCATCTGAAGTCAGGTCTTCATGCTTGCACAGCAGCAGGTTAGCCACAGAGCCATCTCCCCAGTCTTTCTCTTCAATGATAATTTTATTCACAGTCAGTTTAAGCAAACGACATTTAAACAGGGCACACTTAAAATGAATGACCTGCCGCTTTAAGTGCGCCAAGGAATAGTAGTATTGCTTTGATTGTCTTATATTAAAATCCGGGAAATTTCCAGTTAAGACCATTGTAAATATTTTGTAAACTAGTAAGAGCACAGTGCAGGAAATGATTTGCCAGTTATGGCTTTATTTTTTATAGTAGTATTGGGGTAGTAGGGAATTAGGGAACTGGGGAAAGAGACTGCTTTCTTTTATTTTTTATTGGATATTTCTTTATTTATATTTCAAATGTTATTCCCTTACCCGGTTTCCTGTCCATAAGCTCCCTATCCTCTCCTCTCCCCCTTCTTCTATAAGGGTGTTCCCTTATCCCTTCTCCCCTTCCCCCAACATTCCCTTACACTGGGGGTCCAACTTTGGCAGGACCAAGGGCTTCTCCTTCCTTCGGTGCCCAACAAGGCCATCAAAAGTCTGCTTTCTAATAAGCACCGGCCTTTCAGCGTGTGCTGGACATATTCTCTAGTTGCTTGTCAATGGCTTGAGGAACTACAGGTGAACTGTGAATAAGGAGTTGCAGTTCGATATCTCTTCCTCCCACCCCAGGAGTGGTAGAACAGTTATAGACAACAATAAAATGCACTTAGCTATTTCTTCCATATCCAGCTTGTGTTGGTTTGATTAAGAAATGGCCCCCCAGCCCCGCTCATATGTTTGAATACTTGGTCTTTGGTTTGTGAAACTTTTTAGGTCTACAGGGCATGGCCTTGTTGGAGTAGATGTATCATTTGGGGGAGACTTGTTCCTTCCCCAGTGTCTTTCTCTCAGCCTCCTACTTAGGGATCAAATGTGAGCTCTCAGGTTCTGCTCCAGTACCATATCTACTTGCCCACTGCCATGCTCTCTGCCATTGTGGTCCTGGGCTCTAACTTCCTCCAGTAAGTCCAAAATAAACTTTTTCTATGTATTCTGCCTTGATCCTGTGTTTTATCACAGCTTTAGAAAAACAAGCAGGAAGGATCTCAGAAGAGGGAGAGTAAGGTATGTATATCACAACATTCAACACCACGAAATTATCACAGAACATATATATATATGTATATATGTATATGTATGTATATGTATATATATGCATGTATATATTTAAAAAGCTGTTTAGTCTTTCCTTTGTTTCCATTTCGTTCTTCATTTGAAAAAATGTTTTCCCATTAGTCAAGGGCCAGATGTTTTTAGTCCACTGGTAAAGTTTACAAAACTTTCAATCTGGCTAGCAGCAGCATCTGCTGAAAAGTCTGTATATTGAATTTAAGCATGAGTTTTATTTCATAACAACTTGAAGAGGGATTGATGAATACTGTTTAATAGTGTACACTGTTCTAAAAGCCAAATTGCTAATGTCTAGGGAAACTTGTTCTTAAAGTAGGAGACCATAGAAGAGACAATTAACTTTAATTTTATAGAACTTTGAGATATTTGTGGAAAAGTAGCTTTTAGTTACAGGTGATAGCAAAATCTATGTGTGTAGGAGAGACTCGGCAGCCTCCTTCAGCTAGGCTAACACCTCCTAAAGTTTCTGCTACATCAGAAAATAATACCATAATCTGAGAAATTATACCCAGTAGATGAGCTCATAGAGAGCCATTCACATTTACACTGTAGCACTGCCATCTGATGTAGACTGCAGTTCATACTGATGTCTACTCACTATATCATTTCCTTACTGCTCTAGTTCCTCTGCCTCTCCCTTTCTTCCAGGTCCCTTAGTGGAGAAACCCTTAGCATAACTTGGACCCATGAAGTGAACTTGCTAGTGGAAGGACTGATGGGGTTTGTGGTGATGGCCTTGACTGGTGCTCTTGTGTCCTTTGCTATGATGTTTGTGCTGAGAGGATCTGGAGGAGAATATGTAGACTTGAGTCATCATCTCTGCCTTTATGTGACCTTGTGTTTCCTGGGGACAGGAAGAGTCCCAGTGGAGTCTAGGGAACAGGAAGCTAGGTGCTGCCTGCTTCACAGTTTTTAGACAAATAACTCTGAGTGCATATGTAGAGTTAGGCTGTGATAGTCCATCTTGGAAGTGGGAACGTAAGGTTGGCAAATGAAATCTCGAGAGTTCTAAATGTCGATTATGTGACTGAAGTGTCTCTGGGCATGCGTTGAGAAACTTAGATTTCCTATGAACTGTGTGGATAAGGAACATGACATATGAAGGGATATTTGTTAATTGTGTGAGCTTTTTATAGATCTAAATGTTTGTCTCATAGCTTCCCTTTCCAAGTAAACGACTGCTTGTGTCCCATGGGAGAGGAGGCTGCAGAGGAGACTGAAGCAGGCCCATCCTTCTATCCAAGTCACTGTCAACAGCTAAACACTTAAGACAGCTCCTTTGCTTCACCCTGTGTACCTCTCATACCTCATCCCTGCCATAGTTCATCCCTCCCATCCCTCATCCCTGCCACTAAGAGTTACCATGGGAACCAGGTTGCATACCCAAGGGATAAAGCTGCACCTTCAGCCAAGTGTTCCCAGGGTAGAGTTTGAAACTCGACTCTTCTTTATAGAGAAAATAAATTAAAATTAGAAGGAAAAACAAGTTTCTCTTTTTTTTATGTAGACCCCACTCATAGACCTTCATTTCAGTTTTAAAGAAATTGGAAAGGAATTATGTGGTATTCCTTGATCTTTGAGCCTTCAAGTTACCTAACAGAGAGCAGATGTGTTGAAATATCTTTTTGTGGCCACTGTCTCTTCCTCGCCTTAGACTGTCACAGAGAAGGCATTTAGTGAACGCCTGCAGGTATCTAAGGATAGCCATAACCACCTATATGTTGTTTCCGTAGAGTGGGACAAAGGTTCTAGACCATCTGGTGCAATGTCTGCATTTTACTGAGTGGAAATTAGAGGAATAGACGCCCAGCAGCGAGCTCCCACTCCTGTGAGAACAGTATCATCACTGAGGTTCCGACTTCCTGGCATCGACCAAATCATTATCTTGTCTTTAATTCAGTAATTTGTCTCAATAAATATTTCCTCTTCCTATGTTATAAAGTTCTTGAAAACAGAAATTGCCCTGTATCTCTTATTAACTGTTCCAAATGTTCAAGAAATAAATGTTTTTAGTTGCGGGGCTGATTTGTAAGAGAGACTTCCCCACCTCTACAAATCCTGTGATTTGTGCTGTCCCTTTGGTAAGTAAAGAACAGCCTTGGGCACCAAAGTGTCTGTGCAAAGCTCTGTCATGTAAATTTTAAGCTGCTCAAATACCAGAAGAGATGAGGCCATTGAATAAAGATTCATCTTCAGGCACAACCCACCTTAGTCCTCATAAGCTGGGAAATCTACAGGATACTTGGAAGCAGCGGGTTACTCGTGCTTTCAGCTTGAGAGGCAGTCAATAAATTCTTTCTGCTGTTACTCACAAGAGTCCTTTGAATTCCCTTCAGGACATGAGGCTGAGGAATCACATCAGGGTCAGCCTACCAAAGAGCCTGAAGAAATGGCAGAACAATGTGTCCTGACTCAGGCTATGGAGGGAAGGTTGTCTTAGGCTTCCCCACAGGAAGTGACAGGCAAATTTTAATTGTCTGCCCAGGAGTTTGCTGTTTAAGCTCTCTGCCTTTGTTGCAGTAGCAGCTTCTGGCCGGCTGTCTTCCCTTCTCCCACGAGCTTCAGTCATTTAGAGAAATCCAATACTCACATCTCCAATTGCATTGACACAGCTAAGGATATATATTTTTTATTGCAACAAATGTAGTTGCAGGAATAAAGTCAATCTAATATTTTTTAAAGAAACAGGACCGGGGTGGAATGGAGGAGGCTTGGGATACGTAAAAGCTCTTGACATCTGACAAATCTCTTACTGTGCTGGCTTAATATGCAAATTAAGGGCGATGCTTCTCACTTATCTGCATTGCAGATTCTTCCAGGCATGCTCAGCATGCATTGTGCATGCAGTACATGCAACAGAGCACCACAGCCTAGCCAAGGGAACCCGGGAATAGAAACCGGGGAGGAAATGTATTGATCTCGTACCCTTAGAGTTATGTACAACCTGCTCTGCCTGTTGATAGCAAGAGTCTAGCTGATGAATGGATCTCGCAGCAAGTGATGAGTTTATGGGTAAGTTACGAGTGATGCATCTCTTAACTCTGTGCACATGAAAGAATCTTTAAATATCAAATAGCCTCTGCTAAGAATAATGCTTAGTTTACCACACAGCAACACAAAAGCTATAAGGTATACACTGTTTGTGTGCGCACGCATGTATCTACATTTAATATTTGATGCCTTTAATGAGGTGCTAATGGACACAGGAACTTGCACGTGCCTAGGAAAGCGATCACTGTCCTGGGCACCCCCACTCCAGTGCTCCATGGTGTACTGCTATGAAAGTTTTGCAGCCTGTGTCCCTGAGATTTGCTCTACATACTGACATTGAATCCAAAGTTTTCTATGTGGCATCATTTGATTTGATCAGGGACAATTCCTGCCTAGAAAGTCTTATCACTGAGAATTCCTGTCTTTTTTTAAATATTAATTTTCAGATATATGTATGTATGTATTTACATGCTTGAAAACAGACACACAGAGAATCGAGAAGAGGACATTGGGTCCCCTGGTACTAAAGTTACGGCCTGAAATAGATGCTGGGAACTGAACCCAGGCCCTCTGCAAGAGTGGTGTGTACTCTTAACTCCTGAGCCCTACTTCAGGTCCCAGACATTGGGTTGATTGTTGTGTAAGTTTTATCGTTTACTTTCTCTTTTGAGTTAATGTCAAAGCAGCACAGGGAGACAGACTCTTCAAACAATCTGGCCTAATTCCTTGTGGGATTAATTATTATTAAACCAAGTGAATTTTGGGGTAGGAAAAAAGGCATGTTAGTGTACATGTTCTGATTGTGGAAATCTCTGCTAATAATTGTGTGAAGCTCATAGATTCAATTTGTGTTGCGTAGTGTACATCTAACTTTTTTGCGTAATGTTATTTTAGGTTTAATATGTTTTCTCTGTCACTGGAGTTGAGACCTCATCGTTAGGTGAGTTTCTGAGCCTCCTATTCCTCATTAAGTTCAGTACACAATCCATGAGCATAAATGACCAATGCTTCCTTTTGTCTGTCTCTGCTTTGTCTTCTGCTAGCACCATTTTCCTTCTCCAACAGTATCCTACCTACTATTACCATTCTAATCTCACTGCCTGGGCTAGTTACTACTCAGTCAGCAGACCACAAATGATGAGCGCTAGTTTACACTTTCAAATTAAGAGTGGTACAAAATGTCTCACTATGAATGTATTTTTAAAACAAGATATTTTGCCCTTATGAAAAGAAAGTAAGAATGCATACCCTAGTTACCTGACTAGGCACTAGCAGTCTGAGAAAGCATAAAGCAGAGAAATACTTGAGAACAATGCGTGGACTCTGTTACTATTGAGTTTACAGGGTGTTAGCATTCTTGGTATTGCCGGTTATTGCCATTTGGATTTTCTCCCTGTCTGCCACAGCTGGCCATTTTGGCCTATGACTTGGCTTTTGGATTTGGTCCCGTAGGCTCCCTTTGAGAGTTGCATGATGCCTTCTGAGGTATCTTGCAGTTCTTATCATATTTACTTGGATGATTTTCAAGGAAACAAATTCTGATCTGTGAACGTGGTGATCATTCGTATTTAGGGTATTTTCTCTCTTGGTTAGTAAAATGTTATTTATTGGGGAGCTGTGCAATAACTTCTTGAGATTCTCAGTTTGCAAAATTATTGATCCTGTCTTTTCAGTGACCAAAAAAATCTTTATGTTGATCAGCTTGCAGAAAGTCAACAGCCTTTAGTTTTCCCTAGAACATTACTAATTACTGAAGCCATGCAAAACCATTTGACTGGATTTTAGATGGATCATTTGGTTGCTAATGTATATGAATGTTAGTCAGTGAATGCTCTCTTCATGAGCAATGGTACTATTTTGTTGTTTGTCCCACTATGAAAACAGCAGGAGATAGACAAAGGTGGAAAAAAGAAGACAGTGAGAAGTTACTTATCTTCAAACCAGTCACGTTGTTCTAGTTTTTGTCCCAAACTGAGTTAGTCTGAGGCTTATTAATAAGTGAGACATATTAGATAGAGAAATAGATGCCTGATATACCAAATTGCTGTCATTCTTATTCCAAGAGAGACCCAATACCGTATCCAATACCTTTTTTCGACAGTGTGGTATTTCCAGTCAGCATCATTTCCCCTCAGTAATAGCCCACCTGGTGATCCAAGATTCTCTTCTTGTACTTAGGATGATTAGGACCATTTTTCTAAAGCATGACATGGAAGTCAATAGGAGAAAATTTGTTCAAACCTGTATTTTTCACAATTCAGGGGATCTAATTAACACATGTTGGCAAGTCCCTTACTATGGGGTCACAGTCCTAACCCTCTAACCATTTATTTGGAGAATACATTATAATGGAAAGAAGAATTAAGGAGAAAGTCACCTCTGAATGCTATGGAATAAAACATGAATCAAACAGACTAGCTTTTAGCCTAATGAGCTTAGGGTCAGAGAGCTCATGGGCATTCCTCCCGTGAACATTTGCAAGTTGGAAACTCGGTGAAGGCTTTGTCTCTTCTGTTGTCTTGGATGAAAAGGGGTAGATACAAGAACCAAATTTCAAGTCAAGTGGCCAGAAGAGAAATGTGTCTCTTGGCATCCTTCTGGAGCTCAGAAAGCTCAAGAATTAGCATAGTTACAATTCTGCATTCACTCACATACAGGCGTGCCTTTCGAGATTTCATTTCTACCACCTCTCTTACCATGCGCATCTTTTGATTCCCACTGATTCATAGTCTCTTTACAGCTAACATCTTACCGCTAAACTAATAAACATTGTCAACATCTCCTTCTAAGGATACAGGGGGTCCCTGTAGGGAGAATAACAGATATTTCCTTACTTCGTAGACCCAGGTCTCTCAGCATGAACTTTCTGGATTAGCATCCTACACATCTAGAGCCCATGCTTCTCTGGCAACTCTGTGAAGTATTTTAAGACAGTTTCAGGAATAGTGGATGGAAACCTGGAACTGGAGATTCCAAACACTGGGACAGAATTAAATAAATACAGTATGTGAGCTGCCAGTGTCCCCTGTCTTCATGCTATCTTTACATACATAAGCAGAAGCAGTCACTGCAAGGCATGGCTTCTAGTTTCTATTCCATGATTCGCTGAGATGCTCAAATGAGCTGATTCTTTTCAGTCCTATCTTAACTGGCAATAATTTCTTTCATATACACACTCCGTCTTTTTCTTCTTCTCAATGTGTTTGTATAAAAGGAAGATAGTACCCAAATTGCCTTTCCTAATCTCGCATCTACTCACCCAAAGAGGCCCAATAAAAGCTCCCACATGATGACTATCTAATACATAATTAGTGAGGGCTGGATGTTATGCTGAGTATCTTAAATATACTTATCCTTCATACTGATCCTCACAGTTAGGAACAATTACTTCACCTACTGTATATCTTAGGAAGATAAGAACTACTGGCTGGAAGAGCCTGGTTTTGAATGCTGGGACTCTGAGTCTGGCACTCTGACACTCTTCCCTTCTTGTTCTAACATGTGAGCACTGGCAGGCTTGGCTTAGTCCAGTCCCACACCCAGGCCCACCTCATTGAACTATGTTTGGATCCCTATTGTCATGTCTCCCTTCATTTTTATCAACCCAGTTCTGTACATCTGTCCAGCGCCATTCACTGGATACTTGCTTTGTTTTTTGTCTTACATTATTCTTGCTTTTGATTTCTTTTATTTTCTCTTTGCAAATGTCTCCTTGCTGTGCACTTGACCCATCAGATCATGTTCTGAGGGTAGAGTCTCCGGACCGGATCTGAGTCCCTGATTCTGTTCTGAGTTGGGAGCTGAGAGTGAAGGATGATGGAAGAAAAGCATCGGTGTGCACATCCCTGCCCCTTTCTATCTCAGAAGTTGTGTTAGCATGAAGCTTCCAAGTATTACTGCTGAAACCACTGCCATGTCTGAAGCTTTATTATCATGGTGGAGGTAATAGACTGTAAGTCGTCAACAATGGATGCTTGGCCCAGGGAGTAGCACTATTAGGAGGTGTGGCCTTGTTGGAGTATGTGTGTCACTGTGGGCGAGGGTTTAAGACCCTTACCCTAGCTCCCCGAAAGTCTGTCTTGCCTTAGAAGCCTGCAGAGGAAGATGTAGAACCCTCAGCTCCTCCTGAATCATGCCTGCTTGGATGCTGCCATGTTCCCACCATGATGGTAATGGACTGAACCTCTGCACCTGTAGGCCAGCCCCAATTAAATGTTGTCCTTATAAAAGTTGCCTTGGTCATGGTGTCTGTTCACAGTAGTGAAACCCTGCCTAAGAAAGATAGGGAAAGATTCGGGGTTGGGGATTGAAAGGCAGGTGTGTTCTCTGCTGTTCAGGGTTTTGTATGAGCCTAGGAAGAGACTATAGCAATGGACACAGTCTATTAGCTTGGAATTACCTGAAGGCAGGGTAGATTAGATGTCATCTGTGCTGGGAATCTCTGGTTCACTTATTCTAGCTGAAGTAACCAAAGCTATTTTCTTGGCCCTTTTCTCATATCTACCCTTGTGGGTTGAAACTACAAACTCACTTAATAGGTTTGTGGGAGTGGCAGTGATGTCAGGTGAGGCCTATGTAAAGCACATGGGAAATTAAGGCAGGAAGAAACACACAGTTCTGTGTAAAGCAGAGGCCACTGACATCAGCCATCTGGAGAGTTCAGCATAGCTTAAGGTTTTAGAGTTTCTGTTGCTGTGATGAAACATCATGACCAAAAGCTAGTTGGAGAGGAAAGGCTTCATCTGACCTACATTTCTTTTTTTGAACCTTTTTTTTTTTCAGAGCTGGGGACCGAACCCAGGGCCTTGTGCTTGCTAGGCAAGGGCTCTACCACTGAGCTAAATCCCAAACCCCTCTGATCTACATTTCTACACTGTTGTCTTCCTTTGAAGGAAGCCAGGACAGGAACTCAAACAGGACAGGAACCTGGAGGCAGGAGCTGATGCAGAGGCCATGGAGGGGTGCTGCTTACTCGCCTGATCTTTATAACATGCTCAGCCTGCTTTTTTGTGGAACCTAGGACGATCAGAGATGGGACTGCTCACAATGGGCTGAGCCCTTCCCTATCAATTGGTGATTGAGAAAATACCCTACTGGTATTTTCTGGAAGTAATTTTCTGCCTGTACCCTGATCTTACTGAGGCATTTTCTCAGTTGGTGCTCTCTATTCTCTAGCGACTCTAGCTTGTGTCAAGTTGACATAAAACTAGCCAGCCCAGAGAGTGTTCTAAATTCTGTTCCTTTCCTTCTCTATTTCATTTTAGGCAATGATACATCCCCATTACAGAAATTGAATGAATATAACATTTCAGCATGTGGTTAGAGGAGAGAAAAAAAATCCAGCCTACTCAGAAGTTTCTGTGCATTTTTCCCACAGTAAATCTTTATATTGCCTAAGATTTGAGACAAGCAGATTAGAGTTGGGTTTTAGGAGCCAGGAGGGAATCGCTGGGCCTTTAACCATCACTGTAGTTACATCATGGGCACTGTCCAGCTTCTCCTACAGAAAGGAAGGTATTTGGTGACCCGTAGGGCTCCTGAAAATTCTAGATCTTTAAAGGCTGATTATATTCTGGGACAAAGGAGGGTTTAACTATGTTTAAGCCCTGCTGTCACAAAATGGTCATCCAATACATGTTGCTACAGGGCTTTCAAAAATATGAATGCTGCCCAATTGCCCATCCCAGGGCTAAACAGACTAAGAAGCAGGAACAAATCGAGAGAAGACAATACTATGTGACTATAGGCAGGGGACATCTTACCCAGCTTTGATGGCTTCACTCAGTGTGGGTGTGGCTACAGGAAGCCAGTGAATACCCTCCAGGTTCACGTTAAGACGGAAGCCTGCTCACAACCCATACAAGCTAGAAAATCCCATCTGCCTTCCTTACCCCAACCCACCCTACACAGAGAAAGCTCCCCTGACCACTTGGAGAAAAATCCGGGCGAGCATGTGATCACCCATGAGTGCTGGTCCAGGCGCTCAGATTTTGACCATGTATGGACACAATCCCAGCTCCTAGGTGACACATCATCGCTCCTTGCCTAAGCTCTATAAAACCTCCTTGCTTTAGCCTGGATGTGTGACTTCACTGACTTCTACCTGTGAAATCGGTGAACCTGCCAAGAGCTGCCTCTTAATAAACCTGCCTTTATCCACTTTGAATCTGATCTAATCTGGCCCATATCTGCTTCACCGAGGGATAGAAAATGCACATCAGTCTAGGCATCCCAATTTACTGAACAGAAAGTCAGTAGATTAGGCAAGTAGATACTTTTAGCAAGTCCTCAGGGAGCCAGGGATGTGGAGAACTGACAGACTCACCTTTGAACCATGTGAATACAGAAGGCAGCTGCAGTCTGTCCTTCTTATACTATCTGCGTCCTCATTCTAGCCCACCCACATGAACAAGACAAGGACTGGTGGTCCATGCACGAAACACAGACATAAAAACCACTACTGTGTGATGCTAATGACAATGGCAAAAAAAGGAAAGCAGCTACATTTCCAGAAAGGGACTATAAGATGGCTTGCATACTTCAACATTTGCCACATTAAGGATCATTGGCCATCTTATGTATGGCTGTCTTTACTAAGTTATCAGGTCCTTGCTCTTTGAAATCTATGAATTTTCTTAAGAGCTATGCTCGTTAGAGGACAGTGAGACTTAAAATTTATTGATCATCTAGCTGCTTTGTTTATTGATTCATCTTTAATTTTTTTTCTTTTCTTTTTTTTCGGAGCTGGGGACCGAAACCAGGGCCTTGCGCTTGCTAGGCAAGTGCTCTACTACTGAGCTAAATCCCCAACCCTCATCTTTAATTTTTATAGCTTTCTAGTTAGGTCTACTTTTGTTTGTCTGCACAATAAGGATGTAAAGGCTCTGGGAAAGAAAGAAACTTTTCTGAGGGTGTGAAATTAGACAGAGGCAGGGAGAGAGGCATGGAGAACTACCCAGATTAGATTCAAATCTTTTTTTTTTAAGACCATGAACTTCCCATGGTACTCTGCTGAGTCATGCTTTTTTGCTGAGCAAAATAGCAAGAATACTTCATAATCTTTGTTCCTTAATCCTTGCACTATCCCTGTGAGCTCTTAAAAAATCAGCAAAAGCCATTAAAAACAGAAGTTGTCATGGCTTACAGAGTTATTTCACAAAGTGAACGTTACATAAGCGTGTCAACCATGAGGAAGACAAAGCCTGACTCCATGCCAGGGAGACAGCTCTCTTCTTGTAATGAGTGCACATGGAGATGAGTTCAGTGGGGGATTTGGGAAACTTTCCAGGCAGTATCAAACGTGATGCTTCAAACATTGCATTTTATGCTTAGATAGTCCATTTTTACTCCATTTGCTCTTTTATTATTAAAATTTTTCATAGAATATATTCTGATCATGGTTTCCTGTCTCCCAACTCCTTCCAGATCCTTCCTGTCTCCCTGCTCACCCAACTCCATGCCCTTTATTTCTTTCTCTGTTTAGAAAAACTAACAGGCAAACAAACAAATGAACAAACAAATCTAACAATGATAAAACAAAAGAAAAACCACAAAAACATGCACACACACAGAAAGAACTCCTAAATCCATAAAACCCCCAAACTTGGGAACCAGTAAGAAAAAAAATTACCCAAACAAAGCAACATAAGACAAAAAAGTCTTCAAAGCCACCATGGAGTTCATTTTGTATTTGGCAATCTGTTGCTTGTGGGTGGTGACTTTCAAGCATCCAATGTGTGTGCTGCTTCAATCTGTGTAATCCCCGAGGTCAGGTATAGAGTAGGGGACTGGGGGTAGGGGAGGATCTTCTAGGAAGGAGGTTCATAATAGTTATAGAGAGACAGGAAGATATTGAACTGGGATGATGAAGGGGGATGCATGGGGAAGGGGAGGAAGAACAGAATCAGGAAGGACATATGGGAAAAGACAATTAACTCTATTTGTTTCCTTAAAAGCAGGTTTTTATTAAATTTCAACATTAGTTCCCTTATCAAAAAGCTGGGTAATTTTACTCTATACTCAATATTAGTCAGATGTTCTTTTAAAAGCCATTCCCTCTCATTAAGTTGTAACAACCATATGTAGTATACCTGAATCCAATGCTTTCTAGTCTTCTTGTGAACGAGCTTTGCCACAAAGTGTATTGTAGCCAGGTTAGCCCCAGCAAGACAGTAGCCAAAGGCTTAAGTCCTCTAATCATAGAATGGCCACCAACCCTTATAGAATCACAAGTTTATCAGTCAAAGAAAGGTATTCTTTTTGCTTTTATAGTTGAACTCCTCTGAGGAGGGAGAATTATAACTCAGAATATAGATATTTCTCAGTTTTCAAGTTAAAACTCATGCAATTTCCAAATTGTCTGAAAAACAGAATGTTGGGTGTCAGAGGTCAACTGAGGGTAGTGGTGTCCCCAATATCAGAGCTAGGCTGCAAAACAGAGTTGGCATGCACAAACCCTAGTCAGATTGACTAGAAACTGACATAAAGAGACACAGATACAAACAGTGAACACAAAGACTCAGAGAGATGGGGGAGGACTCTGGTATGTCCAAAAAAACAAAGGGTAGAGATTTCTGCAAGAATTGTTAAACTGTTCTTAAAACCTACTGCCAAAGGTCTAGACACCAAACCAAGGAGGCTGTCAGGTGTTTGGGGAATAGGTTTTCTATAGTATCAAGTTAGGCCTGGAAATCCTCATAAACCTAGTTACATTCTGTGACTAGGAAACCCTGTTTCTTCAGGATAATTTTTTCTTAGATATTTTTTCTTGGTGGATTGCCCACAGAGTCTTAGTGGCATGCTTTGGGTACTTGAGTTGCCCACCACTGTTTCTGTGGATCTCCATTCACTTAGCTACTGAGCATAGGGATGAAGAGCCTAGTGATCAGATTCTATACGGAGGATGCTAAACCTGTGTACCATTTTCCCAGCAGCTATCATCTGTAACTTATGACCAGATCTGGGGTTTGTTGGCATCTTTCCCATATCTGGGATATAGGGAGAACCATATGCAGTAGCTATGAATCTTGTTTCTCGGGGAAGAAAAAATAACCAAGCTTGCATTTCAGTCACTATTCTTCACCCTCAAATTTACTGTCTCCTCTTCTGCTCAAAATGATTCTGCCATCTGAGCAACTGGGCTCTTCCACCAGTCACTGACCAGTCTGAGAAGAGACCTATATACATTCTTTATTTTATTTAGCTACTCTACCAAGAGAAAGAAAGAAAGAAAGAAAGAAAGAGAGAGAGAAAGAGAGAAAGAAAGAAAGAAAAGCACTTAACATATACAAATCTGAGCCATGAATCATGGTTCAACGTTCTTGTCTAGCATGCCACTAAGACTCTGTGGGCAATCCACCAAGAAAAAATACCTAAGTAAAAATGATCCTGAAGAAACAGGGTTTCCTAGTCACAGAATGTAACTAGGTTTATGAGGATTTCCAGGCCTAACTTGATACTATAGAAAACCTACTCCCCAAACACCTGACAGCCTCCTTGGTTCAGTCTCTAGACCTTTGGCAGTAGGTTTTAAGAACAGTTTAACAATTCTTGCAGAAATCTCTACCTATTTCCCCTTGTTCTTCTTTCCTTTCTTTAAGCAATTAAATCTTCTGCCTGTGTCTTCTAGACCTTTCCTGAGCCTATTGAGATTTCCTTCTTTTCTTTGCATGACTTCTTCCCCTCCTCCTAGCTTCTAACAGTAGTAAATATACCTGTACCCATATGCACACACTCATATATCACACATGCACACACACAGATGCCTGTGCACATACATGTATATACACATACACACACATGCACTCATACGCACACTTGCACACCCATGCACACAGGCACACAGATGCACATGTCCACACACACAGGCACATACTTGCACTCACGTGCACACATACACAAACATACACACACATTTTTTAAAAAGAAAAGAAATCACCACTATTTTGTTTAAGACAGCACCTCACCCCCTTTTTTTTAAACTACAGGATTTTACTTTGTAGCCCTGGCTAGCCCCTAGAATTCTGTGTAGAGTAGGCTGGCCTAGAGCTCTATACAAATCTACTTGCTTCTGCCTCCTGAGATTAAAGACATGGGCCACCATGTCCAACCTAAAACAGTCCTTTTATTGATAGGCATATACTCACTTACCTGGAACGGTATCAAATTAATTGGAACATCTGCTATCTCAATATGGGTGTCTATGTCTAGAACCTTCAAGAAGACCACTCTATAACTCCATCACAAAGTGCTCAGGCAATGCCAACCCCTCAGGAATGGCACCTTGTCCTCCCTGTACTGGACAGGTGGAAGATTAGTGGAGCTCCCTGCCCAGTCATCAGTTTTTAAAGTAGTGTAATGAACTCAGCAAACATTATAACAGTGTTTGTTGTAACAACAACACTATTAAGTCCCACACTGTGCCAAAAATGTGAATGTTAAATGAAGGGAAACAATCTCTAATGGTGCCCTTTAATGTTCTGAGGACACGAGTGTTCACTGTGAACTTGACATTTTCTTGATCCACATCTGTTCCTAAGGATTCCGGTTAAGAAGTTTCAATGTGTGGAAGTCCAGACAAATAGCATGGCATCATGGGATGAAAACACCATCATTAGTAACTGGGTAAATGCTGTGCCAGTTCCCTAGTTGATAATGGAAGCTGCCGCACAAATGTCAAACATTTTGGATGCAAGGGGTCCCCACTCACCATTAAAGATGTGATTTGGGAGTTGTACGACAGTGAAGGGCCATTATGCCACTTCTATCTCTGGGTGACATTTGCTTTCCCTCACCCCCTCCTCCCTGAGTTTTTATGGATACTTCTGAAAAATATCAGATGCAGCTTCCCCAGACAGATGAAATAAGCTATGTGTTTGTAATTTTAAACAATACACAACAGTGACATTCTTAAGACATGACAGCGATGATAATGATATCAACTTAGACCCTAAGAACAGGAGTTAACTGAGATAGTTAGAAAAATGCATCTTGGAACAAGACTGGAAAGTGGAATTATTGCTTTTCTATAAGTATATGTTAGGTCAACACAGCAAGTGCTCACTAAACAGCTGTGGCACACACAGAGAAGGGATGAGAAAATCCAGGCTGAGTTCTCTAGGGCTCTTAGTTCTCCTGGAGAGATCAAACAGTATCTACTAAAGGTAAAATAATGATAAATACTTTGTGGTTTTGGTTTCAGATACACTGCATGAGGACTAGAGATTTGGCTCAAAAGCTAAGAGTATTATACTGCTTCTGTGAAGAATCCGGGTTCGGTTCCCAGGAGCACAACACTTTGCTTCCAACCACCTGTAACTTTAGGTGCAGCATATCCAATGCCCTCTGGCCTCCAAGGGTACGTACATGCTTATGATACACACACACACACACACACACACACACACACACACACACACACACACCCCCTCTCTCACTCTCTCTCTCTTTCTCTCTCTCTCACACACACACACAGACAGACAGACACACACACACTCTCTCTTTCTCACACACACACATACACACACTCTCTCTCTCACACACACACACTCTCTCTTTCTCTCTCACACACATACATACACACATACATTCTCTCTCTCACACACACACACTCTGTCTCTCTCTCACACACACACACTCTGTCTCTCTCACACACACACACACTCTCTCTCACACACACACACACACTCTCTCACACACACATTCTCTCTCACACACACATACACACACATTTTTCTCTCTCTCTAACACACACACATACACACATACATTCTCTCTCTCTCTCTCTCTCTCACACACACACACACACACATACACACACACACACACACATGAATATGTTTTAAAGAAAACATATGCCTTAAGACAAATAGATGTTTTATTCATAGAGGAAAAAAGTTAGGCTATACTGAGAAAAAGGCCAAATATTATTTAGGACATAGACACACTCAAGTTGGTTAGCTGGACCTTCAAAAATAGAAAATGGCAGCACATGATTATACCAGTATAAGTGGGAACTAGGAAACTTAGAAAAATATATTTCCTGAGCATATTCTGTCACAGAAAACAGGCAGTACAAATGAGAATCAAACTGATCAGAATAGATGCGCTGAGATACACTAAGCTCCTATACTATACTCCTAATGAGTTTATGGAGACTTAAGACTCCCAAGAGCCACAAGGTGCTTTCTATGCCATTATTATAAATAGAGCAAACTACTTAGTGTGTGTCAAAAGCTGTCCAGATTCTCAGTGGCATTTGTCGTATGCTTATTTCACATACGAGAAAGGATGCTGGAAAGTTAAGTTGGTATCAGTTCTTGTATTCTCCCAGCTTTTTGCTGCCCCTCCCTCCATTTATTCGCGAAATACTTTCCTGACACAGTTTGGAAAACAAGAACAGGGATCTAATGCTGTAGACTCACGCTTCAGGTTAAGATATCCCAGCTATTAAAAGTTTGCGTTCATCCAGTAAATCCTTCTTAAAAACAAAACAAAACAAAACAAAAACCTGAGTAGTTGCTTTCTAGGTCCTGATATATTATGGGAAAATAGGATCTAATTTTCCCTCTAGACACCTAGAGTCTAATAAAGAATAGAAGGTAATCTGAGGAGGTAACACAGGGGGTGGGATCAGAGGCAGGTCATAAGGAAGACATCTTGTGAGTGAGAAGTGAGAGAGCCCTCTGGAGAAACTCAATAACTGAATGGGGATGTAGCTGACCTTGAGGTCCACATGAAGGGACAGACGAGATGAGCAGATGAGAAGCAAAGAGGAGGCGGCCTGGGCCTATGTGTGATGAGAAACTTAGACTTTTAAACAAAACTTGAATGAACTAGTAAATGAAAACATGAAAGGAATCTAGGGCCAAATTCCTAAAACATTGTCTTAGTAACAGACTAAGAACAAGCCTAAATGCTCGCTGATGAGCTAAATATCCTAGTCTGGTAAGAGGAGAAGGAATGGAAGCTTGAACAAGTCTAAGGTACATCATCAGACAGGAGTGGTATTATCAGAAAGGATGAACGAAATTACCAGCCAAATGCTAAGCGAATCCCAAGGTTCTGGTTAGAACTAGTAATTGGATGTTGTTTTCATTAGGAAAGCGAAGGCACTTAAAATTGCCACACACAGAAATTTAGTCTGCAGCACAGAGGAAAGAGATTTGGAGGCATGGGTGTCAAAGAGAGGAGCATGATGCAAGAATGAGAATGGATTGAATCATTTCAGTAAGACATCAAGGGTGAGATAGGGTGACAGTCAGGCCATTCTGCAGAGGCTAGAAGAGAACATTGAACCCTGGAGCTGGAGTTACAGGTGGTTGGGAGCTGTGGTTACTGGGAATGGAACTCCAGCCTTTGGCCAAAGCAGTAAATGCTCTCAAAGGCTGAGCCATCTCTCCAGTGGTTTCTGAAGCTGTGCTTGTTTAGATGTGTAGGTTCATAGTTGCATGGATTTTTCTCCTCTGATTTTATCGATGTTTACATTGCTAACAATATTATAGCATAACTAAAAAATTGGTCCCCTTACTGATTGCCATTTCCAACAGGCTGACAACCAGTTGTTTTTCTTCCTAGTAATCACACATCCAGTAAAGTTTTTAAAAACATAAAAATAAAATGTGTTAAAGGTCTTCTGCTTATTAATATAAAGCATTAACACTTGGTGAACACACACAAACGTTTTAGATATTATATACCTAGGTTTATCCATATCAAACAGTTGAGCTGAAATTCTGGACTCAGAAATTTCACATGTCTGTAAAAGGGAAAGGGTTTTCTATGCAAAGTTCTATCTGCTGTACAGTGAAATGTTTGCATTTATAAGACCTTCATTCATTGAATAAGTAACCTGTTTTGACATTTATGTTAACTGGAAATAAAATTTTATAAGGCATAGTGCTCTGGGTTTCTAACGGTTGTTGTACCTGATACAACCTGTAATTTTTCTCTACTTACCGTTTGCCAAGTTGTAATTTTGGTTATAATGTTAAGTGTGCTAATAGTGTAGCTCACGGTTCTGCGGTAATCTCAGAGTGAACTGTTTGCTCATGTGTTATTATAGACCACATGACAGGTTGAAACTTTGTAAAAGTAAAGGGGCACTTATCTGCTCATATAACATCCTATTAAATTTCCAAGATGTTTTATGCTTCATTATGGATTCCAATTCTTCATTATGTCTAAAAATTAATACCTACTGTACCTTGTGGTGATTAGACTCGTCAGCTCCACATCTAGGGAGAAAGTCCTCGGGAATACGTGTGAAGGATTGTTTAGACCAAGTTTAGCCTCTGAGAAAGTCTATGAGGCATTGTATTGATTGAATGGATTGCTGTGGAAGACCGAACTCCATTGTGGGTGGGAGCAGTCTCTGAGCAGTGGATTCTGGACTGTGCAAAGCAGAGAGGGCAAGTTAAACACAAGCATACATGCAGTAATTCCATGCTAGCTATTCTTGGCAGTGGATGATGTGATGTGGTTGACCAGTTCTCTCCAGCTTCCACAGTGGTGACTTCCTTGACATGGCAAACTATAACTGGAATTGTAAGCCAAATAAATTCTTTCTCCCTTAAGTTGATTTTGTCACAGTATTTTACCATAGCAACAGGACAATAACATATAATATCTTGAAATACCATTTCATGTTCGCTGCAAGTTAATTGTGCTTTTCTAGGTAATTTGTCCCTCTCTTCTAATTCCATACATATCATTGTAGCCCTAAACACATTTACCTATAAGAACATTAAATATTAAACATAGAGATGCATCTAAAATCATATTGAAATTCTGATCATGCCAATTATTTGGCTAATGATTTTCAGCAATTGCTTTTGTAAATATTCGACAGCTTAGGAAGCAATAGCAGAAATGTTTAAGTATTTGTTTTGTTATCAATGCTTCCACAATAGAACTGATGTAAAAATACTATTTATATAAATTATAGGCTTTCCAAATTATTGGGTTTCTATTAATTTTACAATCCATTTAAATAGTGATGATATCGGAATATATATTAACCCAATTTTCATAAATAAGTTGAATGTTTTAGAGGTTACACACTTCCCTTGGATCTTTTCCAATTGTTGGACACATGTTTTTGTCTTTTTTGGCAACACATATTTGTCTCTAACAATGTAACTTCTTTTTTTTAGGAAATGATATTGATATGAAATTGCTTGTTTTTTTATAAACTAGAGTATTCCAGCATGTTGACATGATTATATTTGAAACACTGATGGCGTAACTTTATAATTTAGTTTGACTTCCTGAAGTTTTTTTTTCAGATTGCCAACCCGCAAAATATATGCATATAATATATTTTAAATGCAAGCATGTTTAACCTAATCTTGGATGAGTTTTATAAATTTCATAGTTTTCCATGAAATCTGTGCAAGGTAGTTTTATGTCAACTTGACCCAAGCTAGAGTCATCTTTGAGGAGGGAGTCTCTACTGAGCGAATATATTCATAAGACCAGACTGTAGGAGGCAACTTGTGGGGCATTTTCTTAATTAGTGATTGATGTGGGAGAACCTGGCCATTGTGGATGAGGCCACCTCTGGGCTGGTAGTCCTGGGTTCTATAAGAAAGCGGAGTGAGCAAGCCACAAGCAGCACCCATCCATGGCCTCTGCATCAGCTCCTGCCTCCAGGGTCCTGCCCTGCTTAGAGTTCGTAAGCTCACTATCTTTGATGATGAACAGTGATGTGGAAGTGTAAGGCAAATAAACCCTTTCCTCCCCAAGTTGTTTTCATCACAGCATTAGAAACCTTAAGTCAAATGCCTATTCATGTGAGCAATGTCACTAAAAAATTTGCCATGATGAATTTGCCATCAATAGTCGTACCATAGCTGCATAACACATGTAATTTCTAGTATGGCTTCCATGAAACCTTTTCTTTTTCCTCCTATTTATGCATTCAGGTTCCTTTTAGAAGAAACCATTGCTCTGTCTACTGCTTAATGTTGGAATTGGGGGGTGGGGGAAGCTGTCACTTGATATTTTCAAGCTGACATCCCCACCCCGGATCCCCACAGCACAAACTGCTGCTTAATTGTAGTTTACCAGCGTGCTGCGAGTTGTCCTGAGCTGAACTCACCAACTATAACAGCCATCCCTGTAGTTGTTCAAGTCAGCAAACTAGGAGTTATTTCTGACTCCTTCCCCCTTATGCCACCCACACCTATTTAGTCATAGAAAAGTTCTGTCAATACTCCACTCTAAAAACGGATTCTTGCTCTCCACTTAGTTTTCAACCCTATGTGGGTCGTCTTGGTTTCCATGCTTCCTAGTTCGTCTTCCTGCATCCAGTCATGTTTCATTCAAATCTCTTCTGCATATGGCTCTGAGATGCAGACCTGATTAGCGTGCCCCCACACCAGCCAGCCACATGCAGTTTCTCTTCCATAGAAGATAACAATTTGTTCAAAGCAAATACTTAACTCCTCCAATTAAAATGCATTTATTGGAGGCTATAGCCTATTGTGCATATGTGTGTGTTTAATAATTTCAGTTTTATTTTGCATAGTTTTTACTTTGTGGTGTGTCAACATGCTTTTGATGAGCTAGAGAAAACTGCGTGCTTCGCCACCTAGCTGTAAAGCAGCACTTTTCTCTAATATTCACAAGCACATTTTTGTACGAGTAAACATCACTTACAAACAACTGATTGTTGTCAGCTAAGACCCTTTTAAAAGAAAAGCCCATCCTTATTTTTAGAAAATGTGTGTGTTGTTTGCACATGTGTGTGAGCACCCACAGAACACATAGAAGGACATCAGATACCCTGAAACTGGGGTTACAGGTAACTGTGACTTTTGTGAACTGAACCTGGGTCCTTCATGAGATTAGTAAACACTCTTAAATACTGAGCCATGTCTGTATTAATTGCTTGAGACCAGGTTTTGTTAGATAGCCTAGGCTGGCCTTGAACTTCCCTGTGCTGGGAATGACAGAGAAGAAAACGTCTAACAAGGCTCATAAAATGGAGGTAAGTCTTGACTAAGAGGAGGAAGCAGGTACAATTCCATGCTAGAACAATTGATTTGATGTCACACTTTGCTTTCTGCTAACTGAGAGAAGCTACTAAGTTCTAATTTTCAGAAAAGAAACCCAAGAACAAACTGTTAAGTAAGATTCCAGTGTTAGAAGTAAAATGACGAGCTCAAGAAATTCAAATGGGCAGATTCTTTGCATTGTGCAGGCTCATGTCTCAACTGGATTTCTTAAAAGCTGACTCTGAGAAAAGCCCAGGGGATAACGGTATGGCTCGACTCAGGGGAAGCCCTATGGTGCGCTCAGCTGATGCAGCTCAAGCTTGTAGCCCGGTCTGATCAGAAGAGTGAATTATGAATTCTGAGAGGTGAACTGTGAGCACATCTCTTCATCCCTCTTGATTCTCTTCTTTTGCCAACACCTCTGGTAGGAGGTTAGGAATTATGTGCCAGAAAAGTCTCCCCCTGGTAGAATTTACTGGTATACACTAAAAAAAAAGTGATGCCCCTCTCTCCTCCTATATTCTTTTTTTTTTCCGGAGCTGGGGACCGAACCCAGGGCCTGCCCTTGCTAGGCAAGCACTCTACCACTGAACTAAATCCCCAAGCCCTTCTTCCTATGCTCTTTAATATCAACGTGACACCACTTCAGACATCCAAATTTAAGGAACACATATTAAAAACCCCCAGTATCTCCAATATCAAAGAGACTCAAAAGTAACTCTACCTTAACTCAAATGAGTGATTTGTATATATGTGTATCTTTATGTACATACGCATGTAAATGTATATAGATAAATAGAACATCAACATATGTGTGCATATTTGTAAACTTATCTTTCATATGCATGTATGTATGTAAAATAACTAACATTTGTATACATGATGTATGTATATAAACATGTATAAATAATATAACATGTGTGTATTATATATGTATATATAACCACTTAACATGTATACGCATATAAATATATATGTAAACATATGTAACCACTTAACATGTGTATGCATATAAATATATAATAATTTTAATATGTGTGCATTTGGGCATATGTGGATATATGTAAAGAAAATAATTTTAATTTTAGATTTTCTCCACCTAAACAACTCTCCACATAATATTATTGTGATTTCAAGTATGACACACATGTAGTTTTTAAACTAAATGCAGCTTTTACCTTTGTGCTCACAATTTTACTTATTGAGACAGTATTTAATAGATACTCTATGTTCTGGGTAGTGTCTTCATGCAGATGTACAAACATTTGGTTAAGGTAATTGGATTCCCCATAAGAGAGGGCATAACAGCATATAACTCAATACAACTAACAGCCAAAGGGAAGGCCAGGGAGCCATCAACATTCAGAAGACAGAGTACACCTCACTAGTGGGTTCCATGTAGGCTCTCTGGAAGAAACAGACATCTGAATTGGACTTCCCAAATTCTCTTAGAACAGATTTAGGCAGGGGGTTATTTCAGGTAGTCAGAATGTCAAGGTGAAGGGCAAGACCAAGAGACAGGTTAATCTGATCAAGAATTTAGAAGGGAACAAAAATTTACTCTGTTTTAATAGGCCATGGGAAACAACTAAAACAAGGGTAGTCTGGCCCATCAGAGTCCACTTCTAATCAATATCTAATATCAGATAAAGGAGTGTTAAAATTGTATTACAGTAGGTGTAGAGTGCTTTTATTTATGTGTTTATTTGGGTTTTTATTTGGGTAAGGGACGGTGGTGACATGGTTGAATGGGCACTTTGGAGAAAGACTAGTTATATGGAGATCAAAACGAATGGCCAGAAGAAAAACAAATGTAAGAATGTAGATGTGGATAAAAATATGTAACCTTGGATAATGATGTTGGATGAGTTGTAAAGATTACCGTCACCCATGAGGGAAAGACACCCAACTGGCATGGCCCAAGTGTCAGAAAGGGAGGTCTAGGCACTGGAGGGAAGAGATACAGGATGCTGGGGGATGCTGACCATCGGTCAATACATCAGTAACTGATTATAGCTCCATGAGGACATCTTGGCTCCGGCTTGTTTGAGATGTTGCATTCTTATCACTGCGTGTGAGGACCACATCAGGCAAGCGATTTGCTCAAGTCATTTGTTCAATGACTGAGCAACTGATGCCAGGCAAGGGCTACACAGTAAATTGCTGTGCAGGTAAAGAGAATTATCTTAGTTTTCCTTGGAGTTAACTTTACTTGTAAAGAATATACCCATCGGCACCAGTTAAATACTGAAATCACTGGTGTGGCTTCCGGTCTGGTATCTGGTAGCTTACTTCTGTTATCCTACAGTGTTGTAGTAGACAATAAAAGCGACTTACGCCTATTCAAGATGCTTGTTGCTTGGGTTTCTGTCTCAGGTAGGTTCTTGGACAAGTCAATTAACCTGTGGACACCTCAATTTTCTTATCTTCAAAATAGGGGTGATAATAGTACCTGTTCCAAAAGGTTATTTTAGGATTCAATACATGACAGTGTCTAGTGAAGAGTGTGTCTAACATATTAGGGACTCTGCATGTTATAAACAGTTGAAGTGGACTCCGTCAGCTCCATGTCATGAGTTGGTATAGTTTCTTAACAGTCACCCTCATGAAGGATTGATGAGAGCAGATGATAATTTGATACTAACACCCCTTGACATGCCTCTTGTGAGTCGTCAGCTATCCTGAAGCACACCTGTAGTCCCAGCATCAAGAGGCTGAAGTTGGAGAACTTGAGGACAGTCTGCTAAAATACAGAGGGAGTTTCAGCTGTCCTGAGCTGTATAGAAGGCCCTATCTACAAACAAACAAACAAACAAACAAACAAACAAACAAACAAACTTAAAAAGGAAAAGAAAAGGAGAGCAACATTGGTAGTGAAAGAATGCCATTAAGATTTCTGTTACTCAAAAAAAAAATCAAAATTCAAATGGGGACAATGACCTTCGCTTATTTTTTACAATTAAAAAAAATCTTTAATTTAAATAGAGCCATAACCACCTTAGTTTGAAAGCTGAAATACCCAAAACGCCAGAGAAAACTTAGGAATGCCATTCATGTTATAGGCACAGAAAAGGTTTTTTGACAGCATCTGACAGTACTGGAAGCAGTTCATGGGATCTGGCAAAGGTGGCTCAATGGGTGAAGCTATCATTGTACAACCCTGACTGAGGTCAGTCCCAGGGACCCATGGCATGATTGCCTAACATGCACGCAATACAGGGGCAACTTTTCTTCCAGCAGTGAGTTGATACCTAGAATATAAAAAAACTGTTACGATTGAAAACTACCAATCAATAGGTAAGCTAAAGAAATACCAGTTCTCAATACAATAAAGAGAAATGGACAAAGTAGCTTTAAAAGTACACGCTTGCGTAAAGTAAAAGTGTTTTGAGAGTCTGTCATCCATGTTAAAGTGGCTAAGATAAAGAAAACGGATAGCAACAAACAGTAGCAAGGGCGTGGGCACAGAGGGCTCTCTATTTGCTGGGAATGAGAGTGTAAAAAATAGTACAGCCATGTAGAAACCACTATAGAGATTGTTTGAAAAACTAAATATGGAACTACCATGCGACTCAACTATCCCCTTCCTGGGTAGATTCCCAAAGGACTCTGAATGCTACCATAGGGACAGGGACACTTGAAGATCTGCCTTTATTGCTTCATCATTCACAATGGCAGGCACATGGATGTCTGTCAACAGCCTAGGCGGCTATCAACAGATGAATGGATAATGAAAAGTGTAGCCCATAAACACAATGGGGTTTATTCAACTGAAAAGAAAAAAATGAACTATTGGTAGAAAAAAGTGGACGGGTCTGGAAAGTATTAAGGTGTGATGGTTTATATTATCCCCTCGATGGAATCTAGAATTAGGGCAGGAGACAAGCCTGTGGACAGGCCTCTGAAGAAGCATCTAGATTAGGTTGACTGAGGTGGATCTTCCTCAGGTGTGTGCAGCACCAGTCCATGGGCTGCGGTGCATAGAACGGAGAGAGCGGACTGAACACTCGTATCATCTCCCTCTGCCTTCTTACCGTGGATGCCATGCGACCACTGCCTCATACTCCTGCCACCATGACTTCATAGAGAAAAAGAACAAAAGCAAATCTTGCTGGAAGATGCGTAACTCTATGCTAACTGGAATAGGTTAAAAAGCTTTGTGCTTCATAAAGGTGAGAAAACCCACAGTGATTAAAATTGTAAACGAGGCTACGTCCTACAGTTTGACGCTTTTGAACCCTGGGATACACCTTCAGATAAATTACTTTGAACCCCTCAGAGCAGAAGCCCTGTGCAAATAGGACTCAGTTTCAAAAGCAGCTAAAATGTCAGAGGGCTCTAGGCATACATCTGCAAAAGAAATGTTCTCTAAAATTCAAAACAAGCTTTCTTTTTCTTTTTATCAAAACCCTCAATAAAAAAAGTGAGATTATGGACCTCTGGGAGAAACGAGTGCAGCTTTTGTTGCTCTGTTTACAGATGGAAATGCTATAAAATAATCCAGGTTAGAAAATGAAGGTGTCTTGGTTCCAAAGAATTTCAAAGCCAGTCACTCTGAATCATTTAGGATTCTGCTGCAGGCTAAAAATCAAATTGAAAATGTCATTCTTTAATGCCAAAGTCTTAGTTGTTGTAATAAACAGCTGAAACGCTTATATGATAGTGTGCTCTGTTCTGTGTGCTCTGGTGGGCGAGCTAATTGAACTGAGAATTATAAATTAAAAAAAAAAAAACAAAAATGAACCAGGTCTCTTTTGCTGGTTTTTTTGTTTGTTTGTTTTTTTCATTCATGTCTTCTGTTATGTATGACATAATGAAATTGGAGGTCTTAAGCATGATGATACACAATTTGGATAATATTCTACTCATTGCCTTTTAATTTTAATATGTTAAAGTATAAGTATGAATATCAATAGTTCTTTGGTGCTTAATAGCTCACCGTCTATAAGGCATAAGTTAGAGGAAACCTCTACACACTTTTCATAATATGCTCTCATTAACTACAGCAAAGGACCCACAAATTAGATACATCTCTCCCTCCTTGTTTGAAATTTCATCAACAAGTCTATCACATATGACTTTATTAAATGTTAATGTAGAAAATTTTCTCCTTGGTATTTAAGAATAGTTTCTAGGGGACAATTATCTTGTTGTTGGTCATTTGTATCTTTCATAAAATAATAAATAAAAACAATGGCAACAAAAGCGATGTAGCCCACGGTGACACCAGCAGTTCTAGGATTCTAGTAAAGGGGTTTAAATCTTGGCTGGTGGTCACTTCCTCGCTGCGCGGGCATGGTCAAACATTGTATCCTTAGTAGGCAACGGTTTCTTTTTGGTATAAAATGGAGACAAACCTCTAGGGAGCAATGTTGAGACTTGCATGGGAGTGACACAGCTTGTTCGATGTTTTTGGAGCTCTTTGGAAGGTCATGGATTCCTTTCAAGAAACTCACATAACCCACAGATTGCATTACAACTGGGAATCATAGAATTTCCTGGTTATTTAGCAATTGCCGCCACCAGATAACAATGGCAGCAAAATGCCAGTGTGACACAGAGATGAGAGTAAACAAGCATAAAAGTGACCTTGTTCCATGATTCTGTGATCTTGTAATATTGTAGTAGAATTGTCGGGATAGTAGTTCATGTACCTCCCTTAGCTCCCTCCCTCTGTCCATCCGTCTGTCTCTCTCTCCCTCCCTACTGCTTCCCACTCCACTTAATCCTTCTCCTTCTTCCTTCCTTCCAAAATGTTACAGGAACTCATTAATTTTTACTTTTTAAGCTCAATTGCAGTCAGTCTAGGGATTTCCCTTCTTTTAATGTAATTACTTGTGACAGGTAGATCAGAAGGACCCCAAGACATCCAACTTAGTTCCTTCGCTTGCTTCCATTTTCTTTGAAGGCCTGAATTGTTTTCTAAACAGCTTTCTAAGTATTCAGGGAAGATACACTTTCACAAGGACAAGTGGCTTGTTCTATTATCTCTGACTTATTTCTTGTGCTGGCAAATCGTGTTTCATTGTGCATGCTGCTTTAAACAACTCCCATCTCGTCATAGGAGTGTCTGCATAATTTCACAGGCTTCTCACTCCCCAGATGCCATGTTACTTCTCAGAATTTCTTTTAAAATAAAGATTGACTAGTAGATCTCAACTGGTAGCTAAGTTGAGAAATATTTTTGAAAAGGAAGCCGTACAAGCTTCAAGGGACACATATTTCCATATATATTTTCAAGCTTCCTTGTCAATCAATATCGTTGCTGTGGAGACCAAGTTCAATTTCTCTGCCTGTAACAGTACACTTAAGCAACAAAACAACAGCGCAACAAGAACAAATACAACAGAAGAAATGAGATTAAATATGTTAGCTGGGGACATAGCTCAGTTGGCAGAGTACTTGACTAGCATTCGTGAAGCTAAAGATAGATGTAAAATCAGGCACAGTACTACACTCCAAGCACTCTGGATGTGGAGACAGCAGGATCAGAAACTCAAGGTCATTATGACGCCCTCGTTCAAAAAAAATTAGAAAACTATACAGAAAGAGGGAAACTCTGGTGAGAAAATTTATTTCCCTATGAAGTTTTCTGAAACAATGTAGATGGAGAGCTGACAAGTCCTGCCTGTGGGAGCGCTCAGCAGAACCTTGGACAGCGCCCTCTGAACTTTGGCTTTCTCTTCTGGGTAATTCAGGTGGGGACCTGACTTCATGAACTGTACAAATATGAAGGGCCCTCACCTTTACGACAGATACTCATTTCTGCCAGTCTTCAGAAGCAAAGGCAAATGATCAGTGTGGATTTTAAGGCTCAAAAGAAAACCATGTAGTCTTTGCACATGACCCTAAGGCATGTGTTCTAGTTCCTGTACAAACCAAAGGACCTGTGGATAGTTCTATGAAAATATCCCGGAAGAGAGCAAACTAACTCTTAACGACAGAAGTGTCTGCCTTTGGTATTTCCTCAGTGAGTCATTAAAATAACCTGGGAACTGGTGGATTTCACAGTAATGTCATTTGAATGTCATATAGGACCTTTCAGTTACTTCTATGGGAGGACTCAGAAGATGAGGATGATTCATCCATCCAGCTTCCTCCCTCCTCCCCACTTCATTGCTTCCTCTCCCTTCTGAGGCTCTTCTCTCTGAGACTCCTCTCTCTTTTCTGTCTTTCCCCACCCCTTCCTTTGTTTTCTTACCACCTGTCCTTCATCCTTCTTTCTTCTCACCTTGTTCAAATGACACTTCTGTCAGCAGATTTCTAAAAGAGACCTGGGGTTTATAAAAGGAGGGGAAGGTGGCATTTGTGCTCTTGGGGAGTTTCCTATTCTGCTGAGTCCTTTGAAACTGTGTGTGATTTAGATAAAAGATGATGCTGAGTCATCATTTATTTCCTTACAACCCAGGATTAACTCTATCTTGTGCTGAGCAACAGAGAAGGCAAGAGCCTCTTCCAAAGAGTTGCTATTTTACAGGGTTCCTAAATTGACCTCCCCTCTGACTAAAGGAGATAGATGAAAAGAAAAAATCCAAACTTTATTGATTTTATATCACTAGAGTCTTTTCTTTAAAACATGAGGAAGTCCCATTTTTCATTGGATCTCTCCTTGTATGTCCGACAACTCTTTGAACACCTAGGAATTCGGCAGAGCTGAGTGGAAATTAATGGTGGGTTTAACATACAGTTTCTTTACTTCTCAATGTGAAAGAAACTTTATGGCATTGGTTTCCTTACAAGTGCGAAACGCTTTTCCTTGAGAAACACGTATTCAGAAAGCTGCTCTTCTTGAAAGGTAATTTTGGCTGATATTTTAGGAGCAATAAGAAGGCAACTCTTCTTTACATGTCTCCCGTTAGTTAGGGAGCGACCTTCCACCAAGGTTCCTTGTATGACACAATACTATCTCTTCCCCTCCTGACTACTGTTATTCTTCCAATATTCATGTTTGACTTTAAATATTTGTTAATGAAATTCATTGTATTGTTGGTAGTATGTGTAGTTAGGAAAATTTATAAATACTAATTAATTTAGCTTCATAAAACTCTTGAATCTGAATTGCCAAATAGTCATCGGTATTTGAGTGAAAAGCAGGTATTATAACTTGTCTAGATTTTCAAAATGTAGGTAAGAATAATATCTTGTGGGTGTTCTCGAATCCAGTGCTTCCTAGGATTGACCTTTTTTAATGCTTAAAAATTATTCTTTTAGTGGGGGTTAAAGACCAAAATTAGAAACTGAACAATTCTTAGCCATATGACAAGCAACCAGATATAGACTATTTTTGTCTCTCTGATAAAACATGCATATTGTATCACATGAGAAGACTCTATGTCTTGAAGTGTCAGTCTTATTTCTTAAGAATTGCCCCTCTTAAAGAATACTTATTGAAAAAAATACATATTAGGAGGTTAAAGGTCTAATGTGGCATGGCTTTATAAAATGTTTTTTTGGGGGTTAGGATGAGGCCTTTTTTGTTGTTTTCTATTGTGTTTTTTTAAAGCTTAGTGATCATAAAATCCACTTATAAGTTAATCAAACACCTTTCAAACATGAACAGATGTAGTTACAGACTGAATTTTGCTCTAGGATATGTTAGGATGAACTTTCAGATTCTCCCCTTCATGATGCCATCATTCCTTACATGATTGAACCTCTGTTTTTTCACTACCTTCCGTGCAAATGGATGGGAGATACCAATATGTCTTGGGATGCTACTTTGTATTACAACACTATGAAACTATCCTGTTCATTAATATTGGCTATGAATAACTTTTAAAAATATTTAAAGCAACATTGATGGCATCCAAAAGAATGCAAGGTAAGCTCTAGAGATCCTTCCTTCCACTTTCATAACTACCCACTGAGCAACAGGAAAGATCAATGAAATAGTCTTTTGCAAGGTAATTTCTTTGCTAGTTATAATCCATTTGAATATATGGCTTATTTTACTATTTTTTTAATTTAGGAAAACATTTTATAGCAATATACCTCATGACTTTTAAGAATATATTGATGTAGTCTTGGGATAGGTTTAATCTATTTGAATATATAGTTTGTTTTTGTTATTTTCTTAAACTAAGAAAACCGTTTTATAACAATATACCTCATGACTTTAAAGAACATATTAATGTAATTATGGGATAGGTTGAACAATGGTTCCCAAAGATGTTGATAGCTTGGTCAACTTGGCCCAGCCTGAATCACAACCTGGGAAGAGAATCTCAGTGAGGGATTATCTATATTGGGTTGAGCTGTGGGCATGTCTGTGAGGGATTGTCTGAATTAAGCTAATTGATTTAGGGAAAGCCAGGTCAATGTGATGATGCCATTCCCTGTACAGAGAGTCCTGAACTGAGTGGAGAAGCTCAGGCAAGCAAGCAAGCAAGTGAACACACACACACACACACACACACACACACACACACACACACACACACAAAAACATTCTCTTCTCTCTGCTCTTGATTGTGGATGCACTGTGGCTAGCTATTACAAGTTTTCTGCCTCCACCTCTCCACAGTGATGAACTATAACCTGGAGTTGTAAGCTGAATTAAACTCCCTTTATCCTCAATTGCTTTTTGTCAGAGTATTTATCAGAGCAATAGAAATGAAGAGGTGTTTGTACCCTAATCACTAGAATTTGTAATGGATACTTTACTTGGCACAAGAGACTTTGCATCATGATAAGGATTCTGAGGTAGCCAGATTCTATTCTTACAACATTTTAGACTTTCTTTGTGTGTTGGGGGCATATATATATATATATATATATATATATATATATATATATATATATGTGTATAATCTGTGTGTGTGTGTGTGTGTGTGTGTGTGTGTGTGTGTGTGTGTGCCTGCGCGCGTGCACGCGCATAGAGGCCAGAAGTTGATATTGGGTATCTTTCCATATTGGTTCTCTTAGTTTTTGAGATAGTAACTCTCCTGAACTTGGAACTAGACTATTGGCTAGCAACTTTCCTTAGTCCTCCTGTCTCTGCCCTGCCCCCATTTCTGGGGATATAGACACACATCAATGTGCTGGATTTGTTTTCATGGATGTTGAGGTTCTCAACACATGTCTTCATGCTTGTGCAGCAAGCTCTCCATCCACTGAGTCATTTTTCCCGCACTGGCACCTCAGACTTCTATAGTGAAGACACAGCTAGACTTTTAGCTATTTACACTTGTCCTGGGAATTACACTCTTACTCCATAGGCCCTTTGCTTTCTCTTAATGTTATGAATCATTCTCATCTCTTTGACTGAAGCCCTTCTTTCTAATTTGGGTAGTAAGGAAACCATTGAGTACTTCCTCCCTGACAGGTACATGGTCATCGAAAATAATCTGATCAGTCTGTCTTTCCAAAATACGGTATTTAAGCCCCAGGTTAGTGGATACTTTATTCTTACACTGAAATAAATTCTGAGCTTTCCATTTTATCTTAAGCTCAAGGAAAAGCCTGTCCTGAAACCATTGCTGGTTATCTGGGCATCCAATATAATGGATAAAACATAGAGAAATTGGGGCCAGAAAGAGAGTTCAGAAGCTAAAGGCACCTATGGCCAAGCCTGAGCATCTGAGTTCAATGTCTGGGAGCCACAAGGTAGAAGGTGAGAACTGACTATTGTGACCTTTTCTCTGACCTTTTGTGTGCATGCACATACACATAGAAAAATGACAGATTAAAAAGTATTCTTCAACCTGGTCTACAGAGTGAATTCCAAGACACACAGGGCTCTACAGAGAGACCTTGTCTCAAAAAAAAACCCCAAAAAAACAAAAAACAAAAAAAAACCCAACCAAACAAACAAAAAAAAACAACAAAAAACAAAAAAAGAAACCAAATAAATAAACAAATACATAATAAAGGATTAAAATTAAAACAAAAAATTGACTAAATATTTGGTACATTTACGGAACCCAATTAATGGTGGGTGGTTTTGATTTAGGGGGAAACACTTCTTGGTCCTGTGAAAACAGACCCTGTACCTACATCTTAATAGTTGGGATGTGTCAGTATGTTCTGCGCCATTCATTCATAAGGGAATTATAAAAACATAGGAAGGACTTAGTGTTAGGAATGGTTATGAATAAGAAAAAGTCTGTGCGTTCCGAATACGTGCAAACACATGAGCTTTTGCCTCCCACTGAGTCCTTTCTGTCTTACACGCTGGGTTGTCTTGTGCATTGGCTTATGCTGAGGTGTCACTAAGCTATGAATATCAAAAGCCCCAAAGACTTTGTCACGGCTTCTGGCAGCATGTTCTACTACTGCCCAATGATTTGGGACTGGCTTGGAGGAGCGGGAGACCTTGACAGAATCTAAAGAACTGTGCTTGTTGATGTGAAAACAGCACTACTGATATTAGCATAATTACATTATTAGGTGCATCAAAGTCAAAGCATTTAAAGCAAATCAAACAAGTGACGTTCATATTTCATGAGCTGCATTTAATCTCATGCTTGGTTGTTTTATGATAGAGCCACAGTGAGAGAGAAAACACGGCCTGAGAGGAAGAGTAGCTGTTTCTCTCCTATGCTGATGCTTAGAGTTTAGACCTAAAGAGAGTTAAGGACATCTAAAGTCATAAAGGACAAACTGGGGGCAATGACTCTGAGGGAGATGAAGGATTAGTCGAGCTTACTTTAGGACTACCTGAAGTAGGCAGTAACAGTATGAAGGCGTGGGCATAGAGAATCCTGAGTTTGAGTCCCAGCCACAACAAAGGACGATTCGT
The DNA here is from genome assembly GCF_021556685.1 of Rattus norvegicus. Lineage (NCBI taxonomy): Eukaryota > Metazoa > Chordata > Mammalia > Rodentia > Muridae > Rattus > Rattus norvegicus. The sequence continues at coordinate 25,389,260 of NC_141553.1, read as the reverse complement.
GGTGACCTGAGACAGATTACTTAACTCATTTGTACTCCATATTTATAAACTTGAGATAATTAAATATCTCAGAAAGTTACTGTGAAGATCATCTTGGAGAAGAGAATATTTCTTAAGTGTGAAGCAATCCGTACTTATAGGTTAGCATTGAGGGCATAGTGCAGAAACCTTACTATTTTACTCTATTTGAACATGCTTTATTCATTTACTCGGGAAATATTTAGTCACTGTGGGCAGTATGTATTATGCATGTGCAGAGAATGAAGCAGATATAAGTCCTCTTTTGAGGATACTTACGATCAAACATAGGCCACTAATGGATAAGCAAATACAGAAATGACAGCTCTTTCTAGACAGTCTAAATGTATCCCACTTGCCAGGTGAGCTAACATTTTATATTCTGTTTGCAAAATGCTCTGATGGACATCTCTTGTATATTAAATTTGTCTTGCTCATAAGACTAAATACTTGTGCATGTCAGGAAGCACATCCTAAGGTCTTTTTAAAGTGCTTTGCATAAATGTGGTCTTTCCTTTGTACAGTGACACTCATTCTTATTTTGCTTGTCGAAGAAAAGAGGTGTAGACAAGTTAGGAAGGGGACTGGTTTGGGGCTTCTACCTAGGCAAATGGGCATTGTAGTCTATGCAACAAGGTCTGTCTGCCTCTCAAAGTTGACCTGAGTATTTGTCCAAACGTTAGTTTCACCCAAACATGTTTATCACAACTGAATTAGTGTTGGTTATCTGCTTTCACAAGTGTCATACTGTGAAATAAGAATGCAAAATGAGAATTAGATTGTATAGCTTCGTACAGGAAGTTAATGAATATGTTGCCAAGATTAGGGAGCAGTCTCAAGGACCTGGGTAAATTATGAAGTCTCGGCACTATGGTCACCTGAACAAGACCAGCTGAAAGACAGCACCAGCTAACAAGCCAATAGATATGGTGGAAACTTCACATGACCTCATTGCTAGATGAAGGTCTGTGGGCAATTAATGTTTGTTAATGGTGGGAGAAAGAATCCATTTGCATGATAGACAAAGCTCCATCTAGTTATCTAGTTCCCAATGTCAGTTTTTTTTTTTGTGTGTGTGTGTAAATATAATTACAAAGGAAGGGTCATAATTTTGAAGGGAGCCAGAAATGAAGTGGGCGAAAGGAGAGGGAGAAATATTGTAAATATAGCATGTATGTATGAGTGAAATTTTCAAAAAAGCAATCAAAAATAAAATTGCTTGAGCTAAAAATAGAATCTGAGTTAAAAAAATAAGAGTCAAGAATAAAATCAAGAATCTATGAAAACAAAGAGTAGAGATATGCTGGAAGATACTAAAGCTCACTGCAGTTAGCTTCGTGTATTGTTACGAGTTTATTATACTTAAATGACAGTGGGAAAGGACAAAAGATATCTTCCCAATAAGTAAGCCATTAAAAGCCCTGTCCATCCATAATGAATTGAAAAACATTAACTATTTTATGTTTAAATACATAGATTAAATATACACAGACACTTTTTGGGTTTTAAGATCTGGCCTGCTGTTTGGTTCATGTACTAACTAGGTTGTGCGAAAGAAACAAGTGCTTTCCTTTCCAAACATCAAACTACATAATAGAGCCATATGAACCCCAGTGCAGTCTCTGTAATGGATGGTCATGGACCATAGAGTGAAACTCAGAAGATGCACCATAGATCCCAGAGTGAAGCCCAGAAGAGGGACCATAGATCCAAATGTGATGCATGGAGAAGGATCAAGAGCTCACAGAATACATCTTTTTCATTGCGATCAGCTCAGTTCTTGCTTTCAGAGCAGTATTGCATGGTGGGAAAGAATTCTGGGATCTAGCCAAATCCTGTTATTTCTAGTTACCTTTGGTTATCTTTCAGTCTATGTTATTTTAAGTTTGCAGGTAATTATGGCCACCAGATGCAATGGTAGTAAGCCGTGCATTTTGTACAGCACTGTTTCTCTAGTGATGCAACACTAGTTGCTGCAATGGTAGCAAGCCGTGGATTTTGTACAGCACTGTTTCTCTAGTGATGCAACACTGGTTGCATTGTGCAGTACTTGCTATAATGCTGTGCCTTGGTGAATTCCGGACTTGGCTCATTACTCTTCACACTGGCATCTGCATCTAGACAAATGCCCAGGTTTTTCATATATTGGTGAGGCATTTCCTAGACATGTGTTGTGCAAACTGACTAGAAATACCTTGTGTTTAACCAGATAGTTTGATGACACTTTAAGAAATATAAAATCCCTACATGGTGGCATGTTAGGTCTTATTGAATGGGCATTTGTAATTTCCACATTCTCTCACACTCCACTGCAAACATCAAAGAGGCAAAGAACAGGGGAGATATGGTATGTTGAAGGAAGTAAGCCAACTTCCAACTTGGCTGGTACAAAAACGACCAGGCCCATAAAGTCTACATTAAGTCTTCTTAGATGATCAAGGTCATGGGGAAATGGCACTCGGTCTCAGACCTCAGTCAGCAGTGTGTGCATTTAACGGACTATGTTTAAGGCTCATAGAACAAGTAGAGCTCGGCTGTAGGATGTAGTGTAAGAAAAATAGAGAAGTTCTCCATCCACAGAGATCCCACCCCACACTACAAAATGTCAGAGAGGGGAAGCCTTAGAGGCATGCTCCGTCAACTGTTTCTTTCTCTTCTCTTCCATTCTTTCTCTTCTCTTCCATCCAGTCGCTAATACCCAGGGAGCTTGTTAGATGAGATAGTGTATGGAGTTGTGGCCACACCACCATAGGAAAGATGGATGGATTCTCTGCAGCCTCGTTAAAATTACCCAAGGCAGGTGCTTTGAATGTTAAGCAGTGGTTCTCAACTTTCTCAGTGCTGTAGCCCTTTAATACAGTTCCTCATGTTGTGACTCCCAGCTCTGAGATTATTTGCTTTGCTACTACATAACTGTAATTTTGCCACTGTTATGGATTGTAATGCGTATATCTGATCTGTAGGCATATACATATTTCTGATATGCGACCCCTGTTGGGGTCATGACCCACAGGTTAAGAATAAAGAAAGAGAACATATGGGAGGAGGGTGTTTGAGTCAGTATGCTGGAATAGAGGCCCCCAATCTTCCCAGCACATATCCAGCCACCCCTTGCTAGCCAAGTAGTCTATGTAGAAAACAGTAAGCTCCTGCTTCAGTGAGAGACCTTGTCTGAAAAAGGAAGGTGGAGAGCAATAGAAAGAAAGACCTGAAATTGACCTCTGGTGTTTACACACGTGCACAGGTGAGCACACCCCCGCCATGCACATGCCCAAGACATCCAGAAAAAGAAGCAAAAAGCTGTGTAGTGATTGAAGGGGGGCCAGTAAAGAATCTATACATAAAGCTGCCCTTTTACATATGGAAATGGGAAGTGGGAGGCCCCCAAAACATCTCATATGAAATGCCACCCATATGAAAAGACTTCAGAGGAGAGGTGGAGTCCAGAGATGACAATTACAATTAAAAACAGACAGAAAGGGCTGGGGATTTAGCTCAGTGGTAGAGCGCTTACCTAGGAAGCGCAAGGCCCTGGGTTCGGTCCCCAGCTCCGAAAAAAAGAACCAAAAAAAAAAAAAAAAAACAGACAGAAACAGCAGGCAGCATTCAGAGGAGAAATGAAACTAGAAATAAAGGAAACATAAAAACTGAAATCCAGACTGGAAGTCATACAGATACCCTAAGCTCAGCCAAAAACCATCAGGAGTCTAGGTCAAATAGACATGAACAACATATCTTATACTGATTTGTGTACGGGAGACAGCTAGAGGTGAGCCAAAATGTCCGTAGTTGGTGTACTTGAGAAAGGAGAACTGAAAAAAAATCAATAAAAATACTAATAAAGGAAATTTTGAGTTGGATTTTTAAATTGAAGGTCATATTACATTCTAGGAATTTTTTTTATTTAAAGTAGAAGCACAAAGAGTTGTTTCATTTCACTATTGCTTCATGAACTCAAAGGAACAGAGAAAGGGATAGACCTGAGAAAGATGGCTGTGGAAGGGGAAAGGAAAGGTTGTCTTTGATTTTCTTTTCCTATACAAGGTCAGAAGCCACAGAAGCTGTTTGTACACAGTTCTGAAGGAAGAGGTATTGGACTTAACATTTGTTACGTTGAAGATAGCAGCAACTAAGAGACATTCAGAAACAAAAATCTAAATGACGTACAACCCTAGAGATCTACACACAAACAGACTACTCACAAACACACACACACACACACACACACACATATACACAATGTGCACACACATGTACACTCGTGCATGCATACATAAGCACACAACCAAATACATGCATACTGAGTCACTATTGATAGTCTGGGACTGGAAAACTGGTAATTATGAACCAGTGAACATAAATGCATTTAATTATAGTTAAAACCTATTGATATTACAGAATAGATTGTAATTATAAACTATCCTTATGCACATATTAATGACATTGATTGGAAACAACAGAAGGTAGTATTGAACAGGTTAGGTTTCTATTATATAATAAGTGGGACTTATTAGCATACTACAAAAGAGTAGAAAGTATTAAAAGCCTGTGTTAACAGTAGTCAGTGTGGGCCTCAGCCTGTGCCCCCCTCTAGAAGCCATATAGACGAGCAATGCTAGGGTGGAAAGCGCTCTTCAGGATGTCATATTGAAACAGCTGATAAGCGAGGCTTGGGGTATTTAAAGTTGTGTCAAATTTTCTGCCCGGATTTCATGGTTTTTTGATTTCAAACCATATATCATCTCAATCACCATAGTCATTGGTTTCCCAAATGATGGCAGCTTTTTGTTACCACCTCTGCTTCACAAACAATGCCTTATTGTTTCTGACAATGTGTCTTGGATATCAGATCAGAAATAAAATCAATGTAAGTAAATTTTCCTTAATAACTTTAATCTGAAAACTAATTTTGTTTAGAAGGGAACATTTTAAGAGCAAGTATATGCTAAGCAGATAACATCGGGGGTTGCCCGATAAAGGTATGTTAAATTTACATATCCCATAACTCCACGGGCGATACAATTAAGATGCGTGAGATAGCTTATTAAAGCTGTAAATAGAAGCGTGGTTTCCCTTCAACAGAGCAGCATGACATAAATTATAATTCTTCTGGAAACCTGTTCCCACTGCTCCATCAGGTTTCCAAGGCGCGCGCACAGTTCCAGTAATGTAAGGAAGTTACTAGTGTCTCTGTGATGCCGCCACTTGTCTGGTGCCAAGTGGTGGGCAAACAGACCCTTTCTTCTCGGGTCCTGAGTGGTACATGGCAGGGATGGAGTTCTACTGAACTTAGAATGGAGTGGCTCTAGATTCTTTATATTAAATGGAAAGAGAATACATCTATAACCCCACTTTCCCTCTCTTCAGGGACACTTGGTTTTAGAGTCGGTTGCTGGGTTACAACAAAGCGGCTCCCCTCGGAGAGCCAAACGAAGTAGTTCTAACCCTAACCCTAACCCTAACCCTAACCCTAACCCTAACCCTAACCCTAACCCTAACCCTAACCCTAACCCTAACCCTAACCCTAACCCTAACCCTATTTTCTCTGCCCGGGGGCTGCGATGCATATTTTTCCAACCTGGAGAATAAGGTTCTTATAGGTTTTAGCTGTATTTATTTTAAAGATCGTTCTGAAGGGGTTTTCACAAACACTCAGCAGCTCTCAGACAATCAACAATCTTGATCATTTTATAGACACAGCTGTCCAAAACTTATGGGATCATGGAAGCAGCTTAAGACCCCGAGTGCTCAGGTTTGTCTAGGGATGAAGACGATCAAGAAGAAGATACACAATGGGGCTAGGGTGCTTGGGGCTGTGTGGAAACTGGTAAAACTTCCGTCTCCTTGACGTTCTTGGGATAAGCACCATGTATGTATGTTTTGCCGTAAGCTCACATAGCAAGTAGAATCTCTCTTTTATAAGATGATAAACAGAGATAATGCTTTTGAAATGAAGCTCTGGGGAAAATAAAAGCTTCGAGTTAGTGAAGTTTTTCATTGCTTTAATGACAAAAGTGAACACTTAGAATTCTGTCTCAACTGTCACCTGCAACAGTTCCCAGCATGAAGGGAAAGGGGGAGTGGACATTTACTGGAAGACTGGACCTCGGGAAGAGAGAACGGACCCGAGCGACACAGTGGTATTTCTGCTTTCCTTGGTGCTCAGTTCTCTGCTTGTGACACTAGGTGGAGTTGGACAGTTCTGCTCAGCTCTGAAGCTCTGTGATGGTCAGAGTCCATACACTGAAATGCAGGAAGTGCCTCACTCACTGGGAGCTGTTCTTATTAGTCAGTGCAGTTCACTGGATAGTATATAACAGTATACACTGGACAGTGTATAACAGTATACACTGGATAGTATGTAACAGTATACACTGGACAGTGTATAACAGTATACACTGGATAGTATGTAACAGTATACACTGGACAGTGTGTAACAGTATACACTGGACAGTGGATGACAGTATACACTGGATAGTATGTAACAGTATACACTGGACAGTGTGTAACAGTATACACTGGACAGTGTATAACAGTATACACTGGATAGTATGTAACAGTATACACTGGATAGTATGTAACAGTATACACTGGACAGTGTGTAACAGTATACACTGGACAGTGTGTAACAGTATACACTGGATAGTATGTAACAGTATACACTGGACAGTGTATAACAGTATACACTGGATAGTATATAACAGTATACACTGGATAGTATATAACAGTATACACTGGATAGTGTATAAAAGTACAAAGATTTCACCAACAATCGTGGTTGGCATGACTTGTGGCATTTACTAGCTTTAATCCCAACAAGTAATAATTGTGCATTATATTTTCTGGGTATCACTTGCTATGTTGATGCACATAGTATGAAACAGCAAAATAACAATTAGCATATGCATCACCTCAGGCATTAATAACAGGTGTTTGTATGGAGAGTATTTAAATAATTTCTTGCAGCTAATTGGTTAGCATTGTGTTAGTATTGTATTTGAATGATATTACGATTAGGTTTCCTTCTGTTTTCTCCTGTATCAAATTCAGAAAATCATTGTGTACATATTTGAATTGTTGAAATGACAGAAGAAGTGATGCTTTATAAAAGCAAACAATTAGTGCTCCTGGTGGGATTCAGGGAATAGTGGGAAAGAACCCCGGCTCTGCAATCCGAGAACCTCAGCCTGATTTCCAGCCCTCCTTTGCTCTCTGCCTATTCCAGTTCACGCACTGCGTCAGTGATGGTAATGCCTACCTATCAGGGACACTATGGGGAGTAAATGAGTAGAGAGGTGAAGCATCCTTAGAAAATAACCTGGCTGGACATAGTGGTTCATACCTGTAATCCCAACATGGTGGACACCGAGAAAGGAAGGTCAGGGGTTCAAGGTCATGCTGAGCTATGTAGTAAGTACAAAAATGAAAGAAAGAAAACTAAAAGGAAAATATGTATATCTACTATGCATTTATCATTTCAGTCGCCCTCATTTCAATCACCCACAATGTTCAGCTTTTTTTTTTTTTTTTTGAGTCTGAGTTTAAACTCTTGCTCCTTCTGCGTCTGCCTTGCACCCGTTGGGATTTCAGAAGTATACTACCGTGACTGTCTATCTTAAATGTTTTTTTCAACAATAGATTCAGAATCAATAGTTAGTGTTAGTCACAAAGACTATAGTAAATATGTATTTAAAAATCTACAAATACGCAAGAGCCCGTTAAAGTCTAAGCATGCGAAGATGGGTGAGCTCTAAGTAGTTCTGTGGTTTCCTCAGCCTTTGGGGCATGTAAAACAGTGTTGTCTGGCATAGCTGCAGCCTTTCTCAACTATCTTCTCTATTGTATGCTAACGATACAGCGCAGAGAAATTTCATGTGGCCTGGCACATGAACAGATATTTTCTCAAGGTGTTGGGATGGCAAGGGTGGCATGACCATTTCTGTTTTCCTGTTGAGAGAATTATGACTAGAACCCCCTTCCCCCCAAGTTTTCTTGCATCAAATACAAATCTTGATTCCTACTAGGCAGTAGCTACCCAGGACCATAAGTTTTACATTCCAGTAATACGCTCTTTGAAAACATTGTTGGGTCTTCTGTTCCTCTCTCAAAGTATTATGGCGAATATCATAAGGAGATCTATTTGCTTACATGCAATTATGAAACATGTTAGTTATTATGAGTTTAACTATAGATTTTTAAAAATCCTTTTAAAATAGATATTTTCCATCTTTTAGCCTAGTTGGCACATGTGTGTACCTCTTTATTTGTATCACTACAGCACTTATTAGCATCTAGTGAATGGCTTACCCAAAGCAAGGACTACAATCTTAGGTCAAAGATCCCAACCTCCAAGGGGAGATGTGTGGTAATGGAAGACTGTGGAATTGAGAATAGTCAGAGGTCCCTGCCTCAGAGAGGAGAATGTATGGGATTAGAAGACTGTGGGATTGAAAATGGTGTTTTGAAGCACCTAAGTAAGGTAACTATAGAAACTGTATTGGATTGTCAATGTTCTTGTTTAGATGGAAACTTCAGAACTAGGAAATTTAAGAGATAAAGAAGCATAGTGGGAAGGAAGAGGAAGAAATTTCAAAACATAACCTAGGGCCTGAAGATGGAGAGATATGGTCTACTCGAAGGAAATGAGAAGTTTGAGAACAGGGGAATGAAGTCAATACTCTACCAATGCACTGAACAGCATCCCAATCTATAATTAGCTACAAATAGTGACTATAAAGGAAAATCTCAGGGATCAATCAAGAATCACGAAAGAATCATCAAACACTTAGTCTGGTGAGATCTGAAAGCTGTATTTTATGGGTATAGAAATATGAGCTTAGATGTTTATTATGTGGATTAAGCTAAATAAGAGTAGAAGTTTTAACCCAGGGCCACTTATTCCACAACCATGAGTTCTTGGCTAGATTTATCACACCAACCTTGTGTTTCCTCTGTAGAGCAGGTCTTAAATTCAACCAGCAAGTGGTTGGTTACCTCCAAAGTATTTGTGGCACTGTCGCACCTATGAGTAAACCTTGCCAGACCAGTTGTTGCTGTAGCTCACAGAGTTCACAGCTGGGGGAGACTACTAATGTAAGACGACTTCTTTCTCATCATCCTACATAGCATAGTACAAAAGCTAGCCAACAGGGAGGGATCTTCCTGATCAGTTCCAACTTGATTTCTCCATGTTCTCTAGTCAAAATATGTGGTGTCTTCAGCAACAGGTCTTATTCTCAAGCTCTTGTGGACAACCAAGAGCAATGTCAATAGCCTGTATTATTTGGGGGAATATTATCACCTCAGCCAACCACTCAAGAAGGAGTACCTCACTCCTGACACTGGGCTTTTTTACAGTGAACAGCTCTTAATGTGGAATCAAACATTGATTAATGTCCAGAGAGTAAATGTCTTGAAGTGCTCAGCTATACATATGACATCTATATCATACTCTCTTCTTCCAAGGCTCAGGAAACATCATAGAAGATGGGGTGCAAATAAGAACCAGAAGTCATGGAGGACCAGAGTGAAACAGTATATTCTAGATATTCAGGGACCACTGCTCATGAACCCACAGCATAATCAACCTATACAAAATCAAGCCAATCAACCTTCCATCATGGAAAGGGGAGCAACTCAGGGTCTTAGACATAGAGATAGTTTACTTTAAAGGTGTGGTCTGGTTAGTTATCCATGTTTTAGTGGATGGCTCCAGAGCCATGTGTGTATAGGCTCCACAAATTGTACTCAGTGGGTTATATAAAATATAAAGACATGGAGTCAAGGGTTGATGGGGATGAGGGTGAAGGAAGGCTGTGGATCTGGGACAAGGTACAGGGAGATTTGAGGATGAATATGATCAAAATGCAGTGTATACACATATGAAGTTCTCAAAGACTTTAAAAAACATTGTATTATGAAACACAAGAGAAACAGAAAGATTAGAATAGTATCACCAGTTAGCTCAAAGAAATTCTAATAGATGAAGGCAATGAACAAAAAGCAAAATCAAGTAAATGAATAAACTGAAAAGGAATCAAAGTAGATAATAAAACAACAGATAAAGAGATCACACATACACACACACACACACACACACACACACACACACACACACACATATATGTACTTATATCAATGTTGATTCTACTTCAGTTCAGTCTGCTGTCAAAAGCCCAGTGCAACGTGTGGAATATGGATATCTACCTATATCTATCTATCTGTCTGTCTGTCTGTCTATATCTTTATATTTATATCTATATGCTTTAAATTGATAAGAGATTTTAGGGGCAATAGCAACAAGTGGAATAAATGCGACTAGAGTTTAAGTTAGGTATGTATAGAAAGGCTTCAAGGAAACCTACAAAATTTATTTTAAATACGTAGCCATGGGCTGGGGAGAGGCTCAGCATTTGAAGCAATTGGGGTACATAAATAAATTACAATTCTAGCCAAGATTAGCAAACACAGGAGATTTGCAGAGCAAGTTAGCTAGGAGATTATATACTGATGGGCTCTGAGTTTGATTGAGAGACCCCACCTCAATAAATAAGGTAGGAAAGAGAGGGAGGGTAATTCCATACAACAATCTCCAGCTCTCACCTTCACAAGCAGGTACGCTCATAAACACGTTGGAATACACATGTACAAACATGCACATACACATGGAAATATTTTAAAAGTAGCCAAATGAGGAAAATTATAAGGAAAATGATAGATATGAGGGAAGGAAGAAAATCCAAAAAGTCTAAATTATAAATGTGAATTAAACTGTCCTCAGGATTTATTATATGAGAAAATAATCTATTTTCAATTTTAAAATAAGACAAAAAAGTAGAAGAGAAATAAGTTCTTGAAATAAAGATTTAACTCCAGTTTTAAGGACAGCCTTTCATGATAAGGTTGAGAAATGTTAATAGAAATGACAAATGGTGTTCAGATCTTAGCATGAATACCACCTTACATGGAGGGGGAGAGAAAGAGTTCTCTTACAGAACAATTTTAAAACTTCTGAGGACGACAAGGTATAACCCACAGTTTTCTATCCACTCAAGCTTTCTTTCACCAATAAATCCAAATGCCTGTTCTTAAGCTTTCAACTCATGGGAACTAGAATAAACCCACTAAAGGGAAATTAAAAAACAAAACAAGTAGCAACAATCAGGGAATCAAAGCCTTGTAGGATACTTCTGCACTGAGCCAATCTCAATCCAGAGCTCTGCCCTGCTCCACCCTGACCTGTCTGTCCATCCTTTCTACCTTGCCCCTCTCTGTTCTCCATCCCACCTCAGTTTTCTTATAGAACCCAGGCTGGCTTCAAACTCCTCATCCTCCTGCCTCATAATTGCTGGGGCTATGGGGATGAGCCACCACCTGGCTGACTTTCTCTTTAGAATCCTTAGATGAGTATAAGGTTTTGGATTACCTTTTCTTATCCTCAGAAAACATAGACACCATCCTAGTAGGACTACGAAGTTTAATGAGACTTTGTGGTGAGGAATTTCACTCCCCATCCCCCACCACGTGTGAGTTGACATTGACATTGATTTTTCTTAACGATTTATTAAAACTGCCATGGTATACAATGTCTTTAAAATCACAGGTCAGTTGTGATTTCAGGGATTCAATTTCTTCTACTTTTAATTTAGTCTCCCCCCCCTCTCTCTCTCTCTCTCTAACATATATATATATATATATCCCCTTTCTTGTTCTTTTCTTTCAATTTCTATTATTTTTTAACATTTTACTACCTCATTTTCTCTATTGAATCCCCTACACAGAAACACGCCTGAGCAGAGAGGCAACAAACAAGAAAGTGCTTGCTGACCCAGCAGAGGTCCCTTCAACCTACCTGCCTGTCAGAGCCTGAAATACAAATAATCTTGCCTTGCAGTAGCCAGCCACTAAAGAGGCTGGCAGATAACCACAGAGGTCTGCCAGGGTGATCCAGGGGAGAAGAAATGCCCAGCTGACCAACGAAATCACAAGGAAATATTTTCCTGCACTGCAGAAAACAAAAACAGAACAGCCAAGCCCAAATTGAAAATCCCCACCTGTTCTTTCATAATGAAATGCAATGAAAGTGCAATAATATCTAGTCCCCGAAGGGACGAGATCATTTTCTGAGGATAAGAAAAGGGATCCTGTGACTCAGGACACAGGATTCAAGTTAGAGGGAACCCAACTGAAAATATGCAGACAAGTCTTTAGCCAGTTTTAGTTCAGAGCTCAAACATCAAGGGGCATAGTGATTGTTGAACAGAAGAGAAATGATGCACACAATGAAAGTAAAGTCAGAGGTCAAAGGATCAGATAGTTAGGAGGAGAGAGAGGACCCATTGTTAGGCTCTCTCCCCTGCTTCGGAGCACACAGTGGCTCCTTACTTCACATGCATGTCTTCCTGTACCTAAAAGACTTAGGAGCTTAAACATTCATCCAAACATGCACCATTGTACCATAGTGCCTGCTTGCCCCAGTGAGGCTGGATGGGAAGGTCACTTGAATCTAAGAGTTCCAGTCCAGCCTGGGCAACACAGACTTTACCTCAAAAGGAAGCAAAGAAAAAACCACTTCTATCTGAACTTCATTATTATGTTAACTCCATTTAAATTTCTTGTACTATAACTAATGGGAACACAGGTATGTTTACTATAGTACATATATTTCATATGACAGGTCTGTAGGATGTATAACAAACCATTTTCATGATGTGGTTCTTGAGGGCCAATATACCTTACTTAGTGTGCTTTTTCCCCATTCTTCTATTTATGTTTGAATGAAAATATCCCAAATTGGGTAGACTCTGGGGAAAACTGAGCCCGAATTTTTAGTAATCTTTGAGTTACTTAAACATTTTTGAGTTGAATATTTGTTAAGATATTGGTTTTATAAATTCAGTACAGAGTAGAACCCTCCTGACTTACTTGTAACAAATGATGGATGTTTAAGTGATGAGGGATGGCAGTGGAATTGTCATATTTTATGAGGAGCTTTCTGGTTTTCTCTTCCACTGGTTATAACATTAGGATTCAGGATTGCAAATTTAACCCATTAAAGTGTCAGTGGACTTTACAGTGTGGAAAGAGTGAACATCCATCTTGTTAAAGAAATGTCTTGGTTTATGCTGAAGCCAACAATAGGTTAGTTAAGGAGAAGAAATAAGCAAGAAACCATAGTTAGTCACCAGAATCCCCACTTCCAAACAGTAGGGATGGAAATTCCTTGGACAAGTATAATGGTGAGTCTGGATCTAAGTCAAGGTCCATGTGGATGTTAAGAACCCACATTGAGGGGATTGGGGGTACTTTTCTGTTTTAGGAGCTATACAGGTCAAATGAGCAGCAAGCAGGTACTCAGAGTAAACCAATAAGCAAGTGAGTTTGCAGACGTTATTCCTGAGGTAAAGACTATGTAATAAGGATGATATACAGCACCTTAGACTTAAAGAACAAAAACCAACTAAATGACAACAACAGCAACCCTAGCTTTTACAAGGAGCGTCCAGGTTTTGTTTTTAATTTTAGAAAGTTATGTTATGAAGCCAGTAAGAAAAAATGAGGTATTCAGAGACAAAGCACAACTTTTACACATACCTGACTTTGCGTTGCTTTATAGCTATCATCTGTCAATCAAGGAGCCACAGCAGTGAATACCGCTCAGTGATGTCACAGAGCACGGAGCACAGCTTGCGAATCTAAAAGTAGCCTCTGCCTTTCTACATGACCTCGAGGTGTTGTCCCCCAGCCTTTGTTTCTTTGTGTTCAAAGGGTGTAAGCTATTGTAAGATGACTGTAGAGTCATTCTTAAAGTACCCACTAGCATGTAGTCCAGCCTGTAACAGATACTGATAGAGTAAGGGGAATACTAAATAACACAATAGGGTATTTCTGCTTCTGTTTCCTTTTCTTCGTGCATTTAGATTCCTGGCTGCTGGGAAGCACCCAGGGATAGTTTTCACACTCCGGCATATATTCACCCTTCATGCTTACTCTATTCTTTCCTTCTTTTAGCAGTAACACTTGGTACCCACCAGATTCTTAGAGTTCTTCCCCCACATAAACACCTGTGGTCTTTGGAGAGAAAGACACAATGAATGGGCAAAAAAAGAGCTCATTTTAAGGTGAAAAAGATACTCTGAAAGAAAGGAGTTAGCGGCTGATATGAACATCTGGGCAGCGGTGGGGGTCGACTTAAATGCAAGGCATATTTAGATCAAGGATCTCTCATGTGTGAACTGAGTTGTGCCACTTCTAAATCAACTAGAAGGTTGATAAAGATGTGGAAACTACCAGGTTACAGGACTCTCTGATCACATGTCTTTACTTTCTGTTGAAAAGCTCCATTATCTCACTTGGGGATGGCTCTCTAAATCAAATGGAAAGTAAACAAGTAAAAATGAGTAAACTCATTTTTATGGTTCATTGTCTGGTCAAGGAATTGGCATTTCTCTTTTCTAGAGAAGAAGAAGAAATGAACAGCACCAAGTTATGTGTTACACTCTTCTCTGTTTTTGTGAATGGGTGTATAAAATTACATGAAAGGTTTTAACTAAGAAATAGTAGTGGCTTCCTAGTTTTCTTCATTCTTTTGGGTTGGTGCTGCCTAAAACATAATTTTAAAATTCATGTTTTGCTAAGATTCTTTCTTCATCTTTGGGTAAAAGTACTGATGGCTTTGTAGGACATAAAAGTATGCTTTGTAGTTTACAGAAATAATCATTAATATAAACTACTAAGCTGCCCCCAAACAACAAAGTCTCCTGACCAAAATCGCTCAGACCAGATGGGTTTAGTGCAGAATTCGATCAGACCTTCAAGAAGACCTAATACCAACACTCTTCAAAATATTCTACAAAATAGAAAAAGAAGGAACACTACACAATTTGTTCTATGATGCCACAATTATGTTCACACCTAAATCACATAAAGACCTAACAAAGAAAGAAAACTTCAGTCCAATTTCACTTATGAATATAGATGCAAAAATACTCAATAAAATTCATGCAAACAGAATCCAAGGATGCATTAAATGATCATCCATCATGATTAAGTAAGCTTCATCCCAGAGATGCAGGGATGGTTCAATATATGGAAATCTGTCAAGATAATCTAGTATATAAACAAACTCAAAGAAAAAACCCACATGATCATTTCATTAGATGCCGAGAAAGGATTTGACAAAATTCAACACCTCTTCATGATAAAAGTCTTGGAAAGATCAGGAATTCAAGGCCCATACCTAAACACAGTAAAAGTAATATACAGAAAACCAGTCAGTAGCCAACATCAGACTAAATGGAGACAAACTTGAAGCAATTCCATTAAAATCAGGGACTAGACAAGGCTGCCCACTCTCTCCCTACCTATTCAATACACTACTTGAAATCCTAGCTAGAGCAATTAAACAACAAAAAGAGGTCAAAGGGATACAAATTGGAAAGGAAGAAGTCAAAATATCACTATTTACAGATGATGTGATAGTATCACTCCTACAGCTGATAAACAACTTCACCAAAGTGGCTAAATATAAAATTGACTCAAACAAATCAATAGCCTTCCTTTACTCAAAGGATAAACAGTCTGAGAAAGAAATTAGGGAAATGACACCCTTCACAATAGTCACAAATAACATAAAATACCTTGGTGTGACTCTAACCAAGCGAGTGAAAGATCTGTATGATAAGAACTTCAAGTGTCTGAAGAAAGAAATTGAAGAGGATCTCAGAAGATGGAAAGATCTCCCATGTTCATGGATTGGCAGGATTAATATAGTAAAAATGGCTATCTTGCTGAAAGCAATCTAAAGATTCAATGCAATCCCCATCAAAATTCCAACTGATTTTTTCATAAAGTTAGGAAGCAATTTGCAAATTCATTTGGATCAACACAAAACCCAGGATAGCAAAAACTATCCTCAACAATAAAAGAAATTCTGGGGGAGTTATGATCCCTGACCTCAAGCAGTATTACAGAGCAATAGCATTAAAACCTGCATAGTACTGATACAGAGACAGGCAGGTAAATCAATGGAATAGAATGCAGACCTAGCAATAAACCCATACATCTATGGTCACTTGATCTTTGACAAAGGACCTAAAACAAGCCAGTGGGAAAAAATAGCATTTTTAACAAATGGTGTTGTTTCAACTGGAGGTCAGCATGTAGAAGAATGCAAATTAATCCATTCTTATTTCCTTGTACAAAGCTCAAGTCCAAGTGGGTCAAGGACTTCCACATTAAACCAGATACACTGAAACTAATAGAAGAAAAAGTGGAGAAGAGCCTCAAAACATGGGCACAGGGGAAATTTTCCTGAACAGAACACCAATGACTTATGCTCAAGGTCAAGAATCTACAAATGGGACCTCATAAAATCTCAAAGCTTATGTAAGGCAAAGGATATTGTCATTAGGACAAAATGGCAGCCAATAGATTGGGAAAAGATCTTTACCAATCCTACAGCTGATAGAGGGCTAATATCTAATATATTTAAAGAACCCAAGAAGGTAAGACTCCAGAGAACCAAATAATTCTACTAAAAATGGGGTATAGAGCTAAATAAAGAATTCTCAGCTGAGGGATATCGAATGGCCGAAAAGCACCTAAAGAAATGTTCAATATCCTTAGTCATCAGGGAAATGCAAATCAAAACAACCCTGAGATTCCACCTCACCCCAGTCAGAATGGTTAAGATCAAAAACTCAGGTGACACCAGATGTTGGTGAGGATGTGGAGAAAGAGGAACATTCTTCCATTGTTGTCCATGGAATTGCAAGTTGGTACAACCACTGTGGAAATCAGTCTGGCAGTTCCTCAGAAAATTGCACATAGTACTACCTAAGGACCCAGCTATACCTCTCCTGGGCATATACCCAAAGATGCTCCAACGTACAACAAGGACACATGCTCCACTATGTTGGTAGAAGCCTTATTTATAATACCCAAAAGCTGGAAACAATCCAGATGTCCTTCAATGGAGGAATGGATACAGAAAATGTACATTTACACAGTGGAGTACTCAGCTATTAAAACAATGACTTCATGAAATTCTTAGACAAATAGAATTAGAAAATATCATCCTGAATGAGGTAACCCAATCACAAAATAATGTACATGGTATGCACTCACTGATAAGTGGATATTAGCCCAAAAGCTTGGAATACTCAAGATAAAATTCACAGACCACTTGAAGCTCAAGAAGACGGATGACCAAAGTGTGGATACTTCAGTCCTTCATAAGAGATGGAACAAAATACTCAAGGGAGGAAATATGGACACAAAGTGTGGAGCAGAGACTGAAGGAAAAGCTTTCTAATCTAAAGACTGCCTCACATGGGGATCCATGCCATGTACAGACACCAAGCCCAGACACCATTGCAGATGCCAAGAAGTGCTTGCTGACAGGAACCTGATATAGCTGTCTTCTGAGAGCGTCTGCCAGATTCTGACAAATACAGAGGAGGTTTCTCAAAGCCAACCTTTGGACTGAGTACAGGGTCCCCAGTGGAGGAGTTAGAGAAAGGATTGAAGAAGCCGAAGGGGTTTGCAACCCCATAGGAAGAACAACAATATCTGCCAACCAGCTCCCCCAGAGCTCCCTGGGACTAAACCACCAACCAAAGATGACACATGGAGGGACCACTGGCTCCAGCTGCATATGTAGCAGAGGATGTCTGTTGTAAAAATATAAAAATGAAACGGTAATGTTGGTCTTTTACCCCGCTAGGTCCGCACCGTGGTGCCCCAAGATATCTGCTAGATATCCTGGCGGAAACACATCCCGGCCGCACACTTTCCTATACTCAAACCCTCACATAAAAGAACACACAACACAATAATCTTAGATCCAATTGATAAGATATAATTGCCCACCTAAACATACAAAGCCCGGTACCATCCATCCCTTGAGAACATTAATAACAACCTGTAAATACACAGAGCAGAATCTTAACAACACCTGCCATTTTGTCCTGCCACGGTTTCTCTGCCCCTCTCTCCTTCTCCTCTCTCCTTCTCTCTCTTCTCTTCCTTCAAATTTCTCTCCTGCCCATCCTTCCTTCTCCTCCAATGACAGGCCTCCTTCTATCCTGTACCTGCCCCTCACCTGTACTTTACAAATTCATGGGGAAAAGGTTCTGATCAAGTCATCTGATTCCTGAGTATGTGACTAGGCAGCTGTCCTAAGGGCAGTGGAATTAGCATCAAAATACAGATAACTTCAGGGCAAACCACAATAGATATCCTTGTTGGGCATCAATGGGAGAAGTGCTTGGTCCTCTGAAGGCTCGATGCACCAGTGTAGGGGAATGCCAGGGTGTGGAGGTGGGATTGGGTGAGTGAGCACTCTTATAGAAACAGGGGGAGGGTGGATAAAATAGGGGGTTTCCAGAGGGGAAATCGGGAAAGGGTATAACATTTGAAATGTAAGTAAATAAAATATCCAATAAAAAGACAAAAGCCCAAATATGTTAGAATACTCAATACACTCTGAGAATGTGGAGGAGGTGTTCTGTAGAGAGCAGTTTGGTCTTTCAAGAGTGTTATTCTATTACACCAAGGATTTCCATTACTCCCCCAAACTATCTGTTGTCTTCATTATTGTGGACTTAGGATTGTAGGCCTCTATTGGAATGAATTGTGGTCAATGCCCATAATGCCTGTTTCTGAAAAAACAAACAAACAAACAAACCCAAATGCCTAAAAATAATTTCTTTTTCAAAGGACTTTTGAAAAAGAAATTATTTTGTGACTTCAGACACCACTTGGCTGGGGCTTCGGGTACTATGTGAGTGGGGCTTCAGACATCATGTGTGTAGAGCTGCAAGTTCTAACTAGGAAGTAGGCTGTATTGGAATCACCCTGGGAAATGTGCTGAGCAAGGAAAGTTCCAACTTGATTTCACTTTCCCCTTCTTGTCTCCATAATTAATATATTAATAACATGAATGTCAGTGGTTATTTACAAAGCCCTTGCCATTGACTTTGTTTAAGCATTCAAATATTTAGGTTAAGTATCGTTCATTCTTGAACTAAATCCTGCCACTTTGATTCAGAAGGTTGATGAAGAACACAGGAAGAAACTGTGGAGAGAGAGAGAGAGAGAGAGAGAGAGAGAGAGAGAGAGAGAGAGAGAGAGAGAGAGAGAGAGAGAGAAGAGTCACATGGAGAATGGGTAGATGTTCATATCAAAAGCAAAAATCTTCTGCTTTAATAGAAATGAAAATTCAGGATTTCCTTTTGATTCAGCATTCCAAATAGCCATGTGTTGGTCAAACATGTAGTTCAGACATGATAGAGAATCAAATTTCCTTCCCTTGTTACTTTTGTTTGTTTTGTGTTTTTGTTTTTGTTTTTGCATCAAAATGCAGATACGCAAATGCAGTTATAAGCGAACTAGTTACTTTAGTCAGGTAAGAAGAAACGATTTGATTTGACATATGTAGAAAAATTACCTGTGCTCAGCTGTTGTGTCTGTTGCTTTAGAACATTCAAGTGCAGAAATCCCCAAACAAATGTTTCTCAGCAGGCTCTGAGAAACTCTGCTGTTTACAATGCTACGACTGTAAACGTAATCAAGACAAGCACACTTCGATGCTCTATGACTCTGTTCAAAGCTTTCCTACTGTTGTGTGGCCGATTTCTCCAGCTACCTTGCCAGAATCTCAGTTATTTCTTAACCTGTAGGTCATGACTCTTTGGGGGGGGGGGTTGAATAGCCCTTGTACAGGGCTAAGAACATCCCAAAACACAGACATTGCAATTCATAACAGTAGCAAAACTAGAGTTATGAAGTAGCAGCAAAAATAATTTTCTGGTTGGGGGTCAGCAGAGCATGAGCAAGTGTAATAAGGGTCCCAGCATTAGGAAGACTGAGAGCCACTCCCCTAAAAGAATATTATCTCAGAGTTTTAGCTCTAAATAATGGCAAGGAAGTGCCTAGCATTTGCCAATAGATATCAGATATGTGAAGTTTATTAAAATTAATATGGGCTTATAGGTAAATGAATTTTAGACCTGCACAGGTTAAACAAAGGATACACTACTGTAGGACTTCTAAGAGCCTTTAAGATGTGAATATATTTAAGGAACCTTAGATTGGGAATATGACATATAACATTTTCCCCAATACTGGCTTTCAGAACCTTTCCATGCTGATTATGTTGAGAAAGATTGAATGAATAAGACAGTGGGGATGTCCATTGCTTTGGGAAACACTGGTGTGTGAGTCTTGCTTGAGGACCGTGAGGCTCTGCAGAGATTACTCATCGTTAGAGTTAAAGGGAAAGACACCCAAAATGGGAGGAGCATAGGCAGAAGACAGAGGAGAGCATGAACAGTAATTCCATTTTCCAATTTTAATTGTAGATGAGTCCTAGGCACAGGCACTGTGGCTGAATCATCAGGTCAGTCTGATTATGCAAATACTGACTGCGGAATGAAGTCACCATGGCAGGAAGTGCAGAGTATCTGAATTAAGAGTGGCATTATAATTACACTTGAGTGTTGCAGCTAGAAGGCTGCATGTGTTAGTGGCCTTTGACAGAACCCTGGCATTCCAGGCAGTATCATAATTACCATGAGAACTCTGAGAATTCTTACACTCAGCAGCCACAAGTCTGAGAAAAAGCACATTTAAAACCCGAAGCTGGGTTATATTTAAAGGCTAATGATACAGTTCTAATCATTTTCTATGATCTATCTCTTGTATGTGGTTTATGAACACTATGTATATAGGTAAGTGTGTCTTGAGCACACATGGAGAACAGAATAGGACCTCAGGCATTTTGTTGCATTACCCTGTTATTCCCTTAAGAGGGAGGTCTCTCACTGAGCCTGTAGCTAGGATGGTGATATCAAACATCTGGTGTCTGCCCTCCCCACTCAATTAGAGTTGTAGACCATGAGCATTGATGTCTGATATTTATGTCTGATATTTACTGACATCTGAATTCAAGACCCTTGCTTTCACATCTCAAATGTTTATTTTGGTTATTTTTTTAAATTGGCTTTGTTTGTTTGAAGGCTTCTGTATACATACAGAATACATATTACATGGAAACCTAGCATGCTGTTTTACCTAGAATAGAGGAAATATGTCCAGTGACTCTTGCATTAAAAAAAAAGCTTGATAACTTACCATGTTAGCCTGGCTTTTGCAATCAAGTTGTAAAAGGAAGTAGGTGCCTGAAAATAAATGGCCCACTCCTAATCTAATCATTAAAGCCTTAAATATAGCTCTGAAATAATTTATCTTTATCCATTTTGTTAAACGCATAATGTCAGAGTGTCGTGTTAGAGGATCTCTCTCTCTCTCTCTCTCTCTCTCTCTCTCTCTCTCTCCTATTTTCTGTTCTTTAGTTGTAAATACTTTGAAAATGGAAGTAGCTCTTATCTCTGGTGTGAATTTAGATCCAACTGAGCTTTGAAAACGTCTCTCATTGTTAAAAAGTTTGTCTATCAATATAGGATGTAGTAACAGCCTTAGAGGACCTGTGCTGCTCACTATAGGATGTAGTAACAGCCTTAGAGGACCTGTGCTGCTCACTATAGGATGTAGTAACAGCCTTAGAGGACCTGTGCTGCTCACTATAGGATGTAGTAACAGCCTTAGATGACCTGTGCTGCTCACTATAGGATGTAGTAACAGCCTTAGAGGACCTGTGCTGCTCACTATAGGATGTAGTAACAGCCTTAGAGGACCTGTGCTGCTCACTATAGGATGTAGTAACAGCCTTAGAGGACCTGTGCTGCTCACTATAGGATGTAGTAACAGCCTTAGAGGACCTGTGCTGCTCACTATAGGATGTAGTAACAGCCTTAGAGGACCTGTGCTGCTCACTATAGGATGTAAGTAACAGCCTTAGATGACCTGTGCTGCTCACTATAGGATGTAGTAACAGCCTTAGATGACCTGTGCTGCTCACTATAGGATGTAGTAACAGCCTTAGATGACCTGTGCTGCTCACTATAGGATGTAGTAAAAGCCTTAGAGGACCTGTGCTGCTCACTATAGGATGTAGTAACAGCCTTAGAGGACCTGTGCTGCTCACTATAGGATGTAGTAACAGCCTTAGATGACCTGTGCTGCTCAGTATAGGATGTAGTAACAGCCTTAGAGGACCTGTGCTGCTCACTATAGGATGTAGTAACAGCCTTAGAGGACCTGTGCTGCTCACTATAGGATGTAGTAACAGCCTTAGAGGACCTGTGCTGCTCACTATAGGATGTAGTAACAGCCTTAGAGGACCTGTGCTGCTCACTATAGGATGTAGTAACAGCCTTAGATGACCTGTGCTGCTCACTATAGGATGTAGTAAAAGCCTTAGAGGACCTGTGCTGCTCACTATAGGATGTAGTAACAGCCTTAGAGGACCTGTGCTGCTCACTATAGGATGTAGTAACAGCCTTAGAGGACCTGTGCTGCTCACTATAGGATGTAGTAACAGCCTTAGAGGACCTGTGCTGCTCACTATAGGATGTAGTAACAGCCTTAGAGGACCTGTGCTGCTCACTATAGGATGTAGTAACAGCCTTAGAGGACCTGTGCTGCTCACTATAGGATGTAGTAACAGCCTTAGAGGACCTGTGCTGCTCACTATAGGATGTAGTAACAGCCTTAGAGGACCTGTGCTGCTCACTATAGGATGTAGTAACAGCCTTAGAGGACCTGTGCTGCTCACTATAGGATGTAGTAACAGCCTTAGAGGACCTGTGCTGCTCACTATAGGATGTAGTAACAGCCTTAGAGGACCTGTGCTGCTCACTATAGGATGTAGTAACAGCCTTAGAGGACCTGTGCTGCTCACTATAGGATGTAGTAAAAGCCTTAGAGGACCTGTGCTGCTCACTATAGGATGTAGTAACAGCCTTAGAGGACCTGTGCTGCTCACTATAGGATGTAGTAACAGCCTTAGAGGACCTGTGCTGCTCACTATAGGATGTAGTAACAGCCTTAGAGGACCTGTGCTGCTCACTATAGGATGTAGTAACAGCCTTAGAGGACCTGTGCTGCTCACTATAGGATGTAGTAACAGCCTTAGATGACCTGTGCTGCTCACTATAGGATGTAGTAACAGCCTTAGAGGACCTGTGCTGCTCACTATAGGATGTAGTAACAGCCTTAGAGGACCTGTGCTGCTCACTATAGGATGTAGTAACAGCCTTAGAGGACCTGTGCTGCTCACTATAGGATGTAAGTAACAGCCTTAGATGACCTGTGCTGCTCACTATAGGATGTAGTAACAGCCTTAGAGGACCTGTGCTGCTCACTATAGGATGTAGTAACAGCCTTAGAGGACCTGTGCTGCTCACTATAGGATGTAGTAACAGCCTTAGAGGACCTGTGCTGCTCACTATAGGATGTAGTAACAGCCTTAGAGGACCTGTGCTGCTCACTATAGGATGTAGTAACAGCCTTAGAGGACCTGTGCTGCTCACTATAGGATGTAAGTAACAGCCTTAGATGACCTGTGCTGCTCACTATAGGATGTAGTAACAGCCTTAGATGACCTGTGCTGCTCACTATAGGATGTAGTAAAAGCCTTAGATGACCTGTGCTGCTCACTATAGGATGTAGTAACAGCCTTAGAGGACCTGTGCTGCTCACTATAGGATGTAGTAACAGCCTTAGAGGACCTGTGCTGCTCACTATAGGATGTAGTAACAGCCTTAGAGGACCTGTGCTGCTCACTATAGGATGTAGTAACAGCCTTAGAGGACCTGTGCTGCTCACTATAGGATGTAAGTAACAGCCTTAGATGACCTGTGCTGCTCACTATAGGATGTAGTAACAGCCTTAGATGACCTGTGCTGCTCACTATAGGATGTAGTAACAGCCTTAGATGACCTGTGCTGCTCACTATAGGATGTAGTAAAAGCCTTAGAGGACCTGTGCTGCTCACTATAGGATGTAGTAACAGCCTTAGATGACCTGTGCTGCTCACTATAGGATGTAGTAACAGCCTTAGATGACCTGTGCTGCTCACTATAGGATGTAGTAACAGCCTTAGATGACCTGTGCTGCTCACTATAGGATGTAGTAACAGCCTTAGAGGACCTGTGCTGCTCACTATAGGATGTAGTAACAGCCTTAGAGGACCTGTGCTGCTCACTATAGGATGTAGTAACAGCCTTAGATGACCTGTGCTGCTCACTATAGGATGTAGTAACAGCCTTAGATGACCTGTGCTGCTCACTATAGGATGTAGTAACAGCCTTAGAGGACCTGTGCTGCTCACTATAGGATGTAGTAAAAGCCTTAGAGGACCTGTGCTGCTCACTTAGTGCTTGTCTGAACTTACCTGTTTACTGGGACACACGCACACACAGAGAGAGGGGGGTGGCTATTATAGATAAGAGTTTCTATTTTGACAAAGTTACCAGTCTCTCCTTAAAGACAGTGTAAGGAAAATCAAAACAGAAAATGAAAGATGGTTGCATTTATAGCTGTCAGAGTGTTCAGAGATGGTTAATCAACCTTTTTCTTTTTGTGATAAGGAAAGTTTCTGAGAGTAGCTGAAGCTGAAGTATGGTGAGATTGAGTTAGGGACCTCAGAACACAGATCTTCAGACTCGAAGACACGCATCTATTTATCTACCGTTTGCTTCCTTAATTTCTGTTTTCTAGAAATGGTAAAGCATCTCTATGGAAAGAGCAGTGCAGAACTTGTGATACATGTAGCTCAGTGCTTGAACACTATGGGTAAGACCAGGACTTAATCCACTGCTCCTCAAGAACCCATACAGAGACACGCTTACAGCAAATGATTGACTAGCTCCCTAGACTCTTCATGGGGTTGTCAAGAAGGAACTGAAACTACAAGGGGAAGCACAGCTCTGATCTTCATGGTCTTCAAATAACATAAATGTATCTTTTTGTGTTCTGCTGATGTCCCTGAAAGCATATATAAAATTACAGTTTTGTATTCAAATTATACAACTAGGGTCCACCATAGGAGTCTTCTGGTAACTCCTTTATACAACTGGGTTTGAATGTTAAATAGCAAAATAGATTTATTTGTCATGCTAGGCAACCAATACACATTCAAAGCTGCTATCTTGTGTTGTTTTGTTAGTTTTATCTGTCTGTCTGTGTCTGTCTGTCTAGCCATCCACCCATCGATCCTTTTTTCCATCCATCCATCCATCCATCCATCCATCCATTCATCCATCCATGTATGTATATATATATATGTATATATATATATATACATCATAAGAAAAATTCATTTTAGGCTAATGGAAAGTTGGCTTCCTCTAGATAGCTCACATATCTGTGGTCCCTACTCTCACTTCCTCATCCCTATACCCTGTCCATCTTGAATTGTTCTTCATCCTCTTTTATTGTCACAGAAATTTTCCATGAGTATTTAGCATTCTTGAAAGGAACTCAGCCCAAACACCACAATTTTATTATTAAGTCATTGATTAGTTTATACTCTTTGTTTGGATTTTCCTTTCCTCTCTTCCTATTTCTAATGTAATTTACTTTTTTAATTCAGAGGAAGGGTTTGGAATCTGCTAAGTCAGCCCTTCGTTGCTCCCCAGCCTGTTGTGCATGAGTAATTGACTTTGGCTAGACATACCAAAATTAAATCCTCAGATTGCCTTAGCTTTATCAGAAATGCACTGGCAGTCTTCTCTGCTCCTCATAACGCATTCCCCTTTGAATTTTATTATAATTGTCAGATGTGGGTGAGGGAAGACTGGTTCTCATGCTAATTGACTTTACAGCAAGATTGATTCCATTGAATCTACACATCTAATTCAGTCTAATTCAATAGAAAGAGCGCCATAACTGGGAAGTAGCAGCTATGATTCCTATATCTGGGATGAATTATATAACTTTAATCCTTCTTAATAGGAACAAGAGCTGGAGGACGTGATGCTTAACCCCTCTCTCTAGTCTATCTAACTCCGTGACTACTGAGCTGGCTCTAATCTCAACTAAGAGGACCATTCTGTGAAAGTAGGTCATTTAGCCCATAGAACTAACCATGTGGTGGTCAACATTATCTCAATGGACAACTCAGCTTCACTTGGCTGCAGTTAACCTTCCAGACTCCATTTTACATCAATTCCCCTCATTGACTGTCTATCCTGTCTATTCAGCCAGTTACTGCGGCATGAATCAAGGTCTATCCTATAACTGTGCCCGTCAATGATTTACTTACTTTTTAAATCTGTTGATGATTCTTCGCCTTCCCAACCCCCGCAGCACTCATTGATCTAAGATTCTTGTAAATGCTCCTCTTAAGGTCTTACCATTCTTAAAGTGGTTCTCAGCAAACCAGCTGGAGTTTCTATTATATAATAGAGTCTACTGGAATTGTTAGAAATATGGGAAGAATCGTGTAGTGACTGTTTTTGTGTATTGTGAAGCTTCAGTAATTTTAATTGTGATAAAGAACTATCCCTCAAATGGAACTTAGTAAGATAAATGCATGCTTCGTATCAAAGCTGACAGATCAGTGACTGGTGAAGTCTGTGGATGATCTAAAGCCCCTGTGACAAACAATGGGACTGTCACTGCCTTTTAATTGCCATTCTGAATAGATTTCAGGATGTTAGAACAAGATTTTAGGAGACTAACACTGGTATCAGTATAAAAGTCTGAAGAAAACTTCTGGTCCAGTGATGTAGAATTCTACGTTAAAATGGCAAAATAGAGGAAATTTACCATGATCTTTTGCTTTGAAGACAATGAAATATGCACAATTCATTTCTACTTTCAAAGCTAAGGCCCATTTCTTCCTAAACTAACCCTGTTCAAGTTTTTATGTCTTCAGAAATACCTTGATAAGTTGGCATTTAATGAGATTTCCTTTATGTTCTAAAAGGGATGGTGTGTGAGAACCTTTCCAGATGACTGATTGAATCCAGATGAAGGGGATTTATGCCTAATCATATTTTGATCTATTCAGGCGAACATAATTTTACTTTCCTGTGACGTTCATGCAGAAAATATCCAGAAACTCCAATTTTATACTGTCGCCCGGCTTTTCTTCTGGGAATACTAGCCAGAGGACTACCAGATTGCAGTGTGCACTCGGAATGGCATCAACTTCATTAGTCCGTTGTCATTTTGACTCATTCACAGTCCATTAGCTGGAGAACTTGAAGGCACAAACTAATACTGCTGGTTTTGATAGTTTAAATTTGGAAGAGTAAAATATCTTTTATGTAGACCATCTTGAAAATAAAAGAGTAGAAAAATATTAATACTCAAATTTATGATTTTTAAATGTTTCAATGTTTTGATTTCATTAAATTTTGCTGCACATTTGAATTTACCAAGCCTAAAATCTTAAAAAATTTCTAAAAGATATTTATCCCATCTGTGGGTTCACATTTGTAGATTCAACCCACAGATTATAAATATTTTTAAAAAATTATATGAATGCTGAGCATTTGCAGACATTTTCTTGTTACCCCCTAACTGACATAGTGTAACACTACTTAAAATCTATTATATATTCTAATAAGAGATATTACTAAGTCTATGGGGGATTAGAAAGAGCACATCGTTTTATGTAAGAGACTGAACCAACTGTAGAATTTGGGGATACTTCTGGGGAAAAAAACTCAAGAAACCCCAGGGAAAACTCCATCCATCTGACGTCCATGGAAAAATTTCTGAGTACACTGCATTTTCCATAGTAGCTGAGACTTGCTTTGTGGAAAATGTGTTCATTCAGCTTTAGAATTCATTATGCACTAAAGTAGAATGTTTACTTTATAACTAACTGTTGACTTCAGAGCTCTTTATCTGTCTATTTGAGCACACTACTTTTTACTTTGGTTGCTCAAATCTAAAATTTAACAGTTATTTTCAATGCTTGAACTATTAGTTACAAAGCAAGCAGAGTGTTATTACTATTGTTGACGTTTTAAAACTAGTTTTATCTACATTTCTCCATGTAACTTTATGTTATTTTATGTTGTGTGATTATGAGTTTGAAGTTCTTTTATTTTTCATCTTAATATTATCTCTCTCAGTGTGTGTGTGCATGTGTGTGTGTGCATGTGTGTGTGTAATATATATATATATATATATATATATATATATATATATATATATATATATATATATATTACCTCAGAAGACGAGAGAATGGCATTGGGTTTTCTAAAGCAGGAGTTATAGGTGGTCATGAGCCACCGGATTTGGTTGCTGCAAACCAAGCTCCAATGCATGACCTAAACTACTGAGCCATCTGTCCAGACCCCAGCATAGTCATTTGTATTTTGTTTTGTAGAAACTCCCTAATTCCAATGTACCAGCATTGTTCTGTCTTGCTTTCTAGTGTTCAGTATCTTTCCCATCCTTCAACTTTTAACTTTCCTGTATGATTGATTATATTTTGGTTGTGTACCTTGGAAAGGGTATACATGCCTCATTTTAAAATTTTGATTTTAGAAGGTACATCCAGACCTTGCAAATTTCTATTACTATATTTTTATATTTACATTTTATATAATTATACTCAATATGTCTAGGAACGCCTTCAAATATGCTGCTCAGTCTTCTGTGTGATCTTTTTCTCACAACTAGTATTAATATGACAAATGCTTGTTGAACATAGAATAGGGAAACACTTATTTTCTGCTTATATTAAGGTAACTGCAGTACAAGATTATATGAGAAATGGATAATACGTGTCTGGTAGCATGGTAGAATATGTAAAGGCTGTGCTAATATGCCACACGAGGAATCTGATTTGCATCCTCTTATTATCAGTAGTGGGAGACAAAGGCGAAGAGCAACATCCATTTCATTTTGGAAACAATTACAACAGTTACACAAGAATGCATCGAGATGGAAGTGGTCTAGAGAGGCAAAAGGAAAGAACCAAGCATAGGAGGGTCAAATCAGAAAGTCTAATCAGAAACCAGTACAGTAGTCCCAGTGATGGATGACGAGGGAGCAGTCATTAGCTTGAGGGAACAGATAGATCCTCAGTGCATTCTGGAGGGAGAATCAATAGGTCCTAATGACCAACTGCAGGTGTGAGGATGAAATGCAATGGATCACTGCAGGTACCTGGTGTGGGCAATTGAACCAGCAGAAAGACCATAGCACACTTTGGGGGACTTCCCATTCCATATGGTTAATTCTCTTATAAAGTTATTATGGATGGGTCGCAAGATTATTTAATGATGTGTTTTAGATGCTGAAACAGCTTCAGAAAGAGTACAATAAAGAATTGGGAGATGGTTGTCTAGGAAAGAGGGTATGTTCATCGCAGCCTTATTTATAATAGCCAGAAGCTGGAAAGAACCCAGATGCCCTTCAACAGAGGAATGATACAGAAAATGTGGTACATCTACACAATGGAATATTACTCAGCTATCAAAAACAATGACTTTATGAAATTTATAGGCAAATGGTTGGGACTGGAAAATATTGTCCTGAGTGAGGTAACCCAATCACAGAAAAACACACATGGTATGCACTCATTGATAAGTGACTATTAGCCCAAATGCTTGAATTACCCTAGATGCCTAGAACACATGAAACTCAAGACGGATGATCAAAATGCAAATGCTTCACTCCTTCTTTAAAAGGGGAACAAGAATACCCTTGGCAGGGAATAGAGAGGCAAAGATTAAAACAGACACAGAAGGAACACCCATTCAGAGCCTGCCCCACATGTGGCCCATACATATACAGCCATCCAATTAGACAAGATGGATGAAGCAAAGAAGTGCAGGCCGACAGGAGCCGGATGTAGATCGCTCCTGAGAGACACAGCCAGAATACAGCAAATACAGAGGCGAATGCCAGCAGCAAACCACTGAACTGAGAATAGGACCTCCGTTGAAGGAATCAGAGAAAGAACTGGAAGAACTTGAAGGGGCTCGAGACCCCATATGTACAACAATACCAAGCAACCAGAGCTTCCAGGGACTAAGCCACTACCTAAAGAGTATACATGGACTGACCCTGGACTCTGACCTCATAGGTAGCAATGAATATCCTAGTAAGAGCACCAGTGGAAGGGGAAGCCCTGGGTCCTGCTAAGACTGAACCCCCAATGAACTAGATTGTTGGGGGGAGGGTGGCAATGGGGGGAGGATGGGGAGGGAACACCCATAAAGAAGGGGAGGGGGAGGGGGATGTTTGCCCGGAAACCGGGAAAGGGAATAACACTCGAAATGTATATAAGAAATACTCAAGTTAATAAAAAAAAAAGAAAGAGGGAAGAACACCCCAAACCCTAGACTTAAAGAAAACCACATACAGAAAGAATATTGAACTACGGATAAATAAATACCAAGAGGTGCATTTATTTAAATGGAAGGATTTCACGGCTGTATCACAGCTCGTGAGTAAGTAAGATTTTTGGCATAAAATGTTCTAGATTAGTTTCAGAAGTTTTATTCAGAAGCCTTATTAGTTGCTGAATGGCGTAGAACATAGGGTACCAAACTTAAATCTAGTCACAATCATCTAACAAAAGTTAGATATGTGTCACGAACAAGGATGGATGTATAGTTTGTTGGATAGTAATTCTTGCCTTCTACTTAGACTGCATTTTAGGTTTATAACATTGCAGCCTGTGAATAGGTGGACTGGTTTGGTCAGAGCATGAAACATTCGAATGGGTAGGTAGTGACATACGGCAAAGCACTGATCTGTCAAGTATTCTTCTTAAGCAAGGTGAAGAATAAGCTCTTTGGTGGGAAGACCTTCTCCATTCCTATTCTTGGCACTGCGTCTAAGTTTAGGGGATCTGTGCATTTCTCCTACAGTGTTATATCACAGTTAGGTAACTACATTCCCTGATTCCAAGCAACTTTGTACCTGGCTTATTCTCTATTATCTTTTGCAATCAAGCCCTTGATTTACTGTTACAAGGCACTAATACTAAAGCACCAGAATCATGAACTTTCAGGATGTGCTACATTTACAGATGTCCGTGCCAGTGGAATTGTTTGGAATTACTGCATCTAACAAGACCATTTTAGAGTAAAAATTTCAAATACTATTTTAAGCAAGGATTTTCAAGTTTGTCTTAGAAAAAAAGTCTTTTGACTTTTTTCTGGAGAAGCATGAAAGTATACCTAGGCTCTATTTAAGTCATATAAGTGTACCAATGATTGATACATGATAACTATTTAATTGTCATGGAGATAAGTATCATAAATGGCACACATGTTCTGTTACTCTTGTAACATAGGTACTGAATAGGTGATTCCTTTGAGTCATTTAATTTTTTAAAAAAATATAGTGGATAACATCTGTATTTGTACTCCAGTGTCTAAGTAAGTAGGTTACTGAAGTTATGCTGTCAGTCTCTTTGAAGCCATCAAAATCAACAGAGTCATGACCAACAGCTGCACTGAAGTACTTAGAAAATTTAAAAATGAAACAAGATCTAAAGCTTATGACTATTCAGGCAGAAAAATAATATTTGTCTGGTAACGGAAAACATGTTCAATCTGTTTACTTCATTAATAAAGTATAGTTGTGGTAGGGCAATATAAAATAATTTATAAGCATGTAGGATACAATTACATAATATTAAAAACCTGGGAGCATAATGCTTTAGCTCATTATTAGAATTACATACACACACACACAAACAAATATATTTATCATATTTATGGCATCAAGGGGGGAACATATAATTCTACATGTAGAATACATGGGAGTTTGTGGGGTTAATAAACACACAAGTGTGGCCTTGGGATTAAGTAGGTGTGCATTAGTTAAGGGGCCAAGGATCTCGCAAGACGATGGAGCAAAATAAATAGGCACGAACTAGTATATCTACATCGCTGTAGTCCAGTATGGATATCTGGCATGAGAGGAGAGAGCCAAAACTCAAGCAGAAATCTGGTGATATAGACCAGAGCCAGTTCATAGAGGACTTGCAAATCCTGGGCCCCGAACCTTATTCATTGAAAGTTTTGACACCATTTGAGAAGGTATAAATAGGTAAATAATTTGACCCTTTCTTTTTAAAGAGGTCATTTTGGGACTTTCTTGAGAACTGATTCAAAGTGGCAGATCTAATGTGAAGGCTGGAGCGGGGCAGCTACTGCTGTATAGGGATTGATGACTACGTGAACTAGGAGGCAGTGAAAGGTTTGAAAAGATGGATTGTAGCTAGAAGTATACCAGTAAGCTACTAGCATTCACTTGGTATGGACAGAGGTAAACCCTGGAGATACTTAAACAGAGATGGCATTGAGAGCGATTGGCCCCGGTGGAGACCCCAGCACAATTTGGTTCCTGTAGTATTAGCTGAGTTCTTACTCTTATGCTGGTCCTCTAGTTTTACATTTCAAAGTGTAACGCTCTGCACATTTAAATTACTGACACAGCATCTGAAGCTCCTGAGAGGACAGGCATTTCTAATAATCTTACGTACAATAAATATTTCCTAGACATATCAAGGCTTGTGTTGTATACCATAAATAGTCTTGCCTCCAGTTAAGGAGTCAACTAGTCATTTGTCTCTGTGTCAGAGCCTGGAATGTTTGGAAAACCCACTTGATGGCAAATCAAGGTTTTGATGGTGTGTGACAGTG
The DNA here is from genome assembly GCF_021556685.1 of Rattus norvegicus. Lineage (NCBI taxonomy): Eukaryota > Metazoa > Chordata > Mammalia > Rodentia > Muridae > Rattus > Rattus norvegicus. Next base: position 25,356,705 of record NC_141553.1, on the reverse strand, counting down.
TGTCAGAATCGACTTTTGTTGGGAAGAGAAAGCTGAACTGTGAACCTTAGGCTTTCCCCCTCTACTTACTACTTGACACAATTTCTAGATCACTCTATGGTGCTGTTACTATAGCTGCATTTGTTATATTTCAAGAATTTCTACCTCTTTCAGAATGAGGAATTATTGATAACAATAACTGATATTTGGTAATCCAGGGTCTGGAAGTAGGAATGTTTATGGACTTTTTTTTAACATGTGCTAAACTTTATTCAATGTATTAAATGGGTTGATTTATTTCACTTCACAAAGCAACTTAGAAACAAATTTCAAATTTGTTAGTAAAAGACATGATTAACCGGGACCCAGAAAATTAATTTCAAGCACACAAGATGTCTGTATAGAAGTGGGGAGAATTCTTTCCTTTCTTTTATTTATAATGATGGACATAGCTATCATGCTTTTCTTTTACACCACTGAACTTTCTTTTAACGAGAGCCCTTTATATACATGTATGGAGATGGCTTTCCACATGAATACTCAAATAGTTTGTTTAGGCACAAGTAGACCTCCAAAGGGAAAACAAATTTAGTGTGCTTTGCTTTGTTCACTCTGTTCAACACACCACACATCCTCATGTGTCTGCTTACACAACTGTTGGTGTGGGAAGACACAGTAGAGGACATTTCCCCTCAAACCATCTGGTCTCACACAGCAAGAATGACAGCATAACTGGTGGTTTACAGTGGTCAGATGAAGGGCCACAATTCATAGGAAGAAAACACATAATTTTGGTGGAGAGCATTCAAGAACCAATAACTAAATCTGAGAAGCAAGCTATGTTTATTGGCTAAAATATTGAACCATTAAGGGGGTTGGGGATTTAGCTCAGTGGTAGAGCGCTTGCCTAGGAAGCGCAAGGCCCTGGGTTCGGTCCCCAGCTCCGAAAAAACAAAAAAACAAAAAACAAAAAAAAATATTGAACCATTAAATGTGTTTGTTCTCTCCACACAGAACAAAACAAGTTCAGCTAGATTTAATTCTATCCATTTATATATCATATAATGAAGAAAACAGTGTTAGCTACTGAATGTTCTCTGGAAATTTATGCAAGTTTTCATCTTAAGAAAATGTGGTTGAAACTAGGCAAGATGACACCAAAACTGCATGGGTTCATAGACGGGGAGGAAAAGCCCAAAGTAATGTTGAAGCCTTGTAATAGAAAGGGCGAAAGTTTTCCAGCTCAAATCTGGTGGGATGTTATTTATTTCCGAAGATGGTTACAACACTAAATGCCCTCCAATCTGCTTTTTAATAATACCACTTTGCCCGTCGGCCATCAGCAGGTTCTCCTTATGCCCACCTCTGTGGGCTTATTTGAACTGATAAAATGAGATGGAGACAACTTCTCAGAGTGGCTTCTGAGTCTAGTGCCTTAAGAGAGCTACTGCCTCTGCCTCTGGTTTTGGAGCATTTCTTCTCAGACATTTTCTTGGATTCTTTGCTATGCAAAGGCAAAATCTCCACAGAAAAACTGTCAGAGAAGCAAATGAATGCTCCTGGTTGGGTAATCCCAGTTGGGTTTCCACCTGGCAGCCAGTGTCAAATGACAACCTGAAAACGAGGCTACTTTTGGATCTTCTTTTTGCCCTTGTGCTCTTGTATATTCACCACCCCTTTCTCTTCTCCACCACACACACACACACACACACACACACACACACACACACACACACACACACACACACACACACAGACAGACACACACACGTATTAAATGACAGGCTTAATAAATTTAAAAGATTTAGACTGTTGTATAATAAAAACTTTCTGTAAGTAAATCTAAAAGGCAAGAAGGAACAAAGATATTTGTGAAGCACAGAACCCAGTTTTTCAATTCAAATACTTAAGTTATTTTGGGATGAGGAAGAAGAGGAAGAGGAAGAGAGGAGGAAGAAGAAGAGGGGGAGGAGGAGGAAGAAGAGGAAGGGGGAGGAGGAGGAAGAAGAGGAAGGGGAGGAGGAGGAAGAAGAGGAAGGGGAGGAGGAGGAAGAAGAGGAAGGGGAGGAGGAGGAAGAAGAGGAAGGGGGAGGAGGAGGAAGAAGAAGAGGGGGAGGAGGAGGAAGAAGAGGAAGGGGGAGGAGGAGGAAGAAGAAGAGGGGGAGGAGGAGGAAGAAGAGGAAGGGGAGGAGGAAGAAGAAGAGGAAGGGGAGGAGGAGGAAGAAGAGGAAGGGGAGGAGGAGGAAGAAGAGGAAGGGGAGGAGGAGGAAGAAGAGGAAGGGGAGGAGGAGGAAGAAGAGGAAGGGGGAGGAGGAGGAAGAAGAGGAAGGGGGAGGAGGAGGAAGAAGAGGAAGGAGGAGGAGGAAGAAGAGGAAGGGGAGGAGGAGGAAGAAGAGGAAGGGGAAGAGGAGGAAGAAGAGGAAGGGGGAGGAGGAGGAAGTGGAAGCGAAAGAAGCAGCTTCAGAGGGAAAAATGTCCTATAAATACTATAAAGCAGGCAACAAATACAAAGAAGCTATTCGCAACAAAAGAAAATACACCTTTATGGTTTTTGGTGTACCAGTTAGAATTACCTTAACTTAAAAGATACCAATAATTAAAGAAATAGAAATTAAATCAGCAATAAGATTGTATCTTATAGCTACGAAATGTTAACACTTAAAACATGACAAAACCGTGTAGCTAGGAAGCACAGGACTGGAAACTCAGTCCACACTCGATGCAATGTAACTGATATTGGTTCTTTGGAGAGCAATTAGGGACCGTCTTACAAAGCTGATGCAGGGCAGAGTCTAATTGTCTAAGGTACCTAGGGAGGCACACTTCAGTGCTTGCTGCAAGTTTCACAACCTTAGTGTCCCAGTTACTGTAACAACAGTCAGTCTGGGGTTAGCAAGGGGTTCAGCAGGTAAAGATGGCTGCCTCCATGCTCGGTGACCCGAGTTCAATTCTTGGCATCCCCACAATGGGAGAAAAGAGCTGACTAGAAGGCTGGCCTCTGACCTTTACATATGTGCTGTGGCATGTGCACAACACACACACACACACACACACACACACACACACACACACATTCTTTAGAAAATCAATATGGCTAGACTGTCAAAAACATGTGGGGCATAATGGAGTCAGTTTAGAGATGTTATCATATTGGAGCTAATCGACCATCCATGATACAATACAGCTCAACTCCTAAGTCAGCATGAAGGATTGACCAGGATGAGAGATGGGAGTCGGAGCCACGTAGATTATAGTCAAAGATGGGGGATAGATCAAGTCAAGAAGATGCTATATAATTAAAGAACAAGACTGAAGATAGCCCCAAGAGGCTATAGCATTAACCAATGCACAGCCTTCTTCTCTCTCCTTGGAAGCAACCAGAACTGTAGAAGCATACCACACTGCCCTAGCAACTGCATGCAGAAGAGTTGAGTGTGGGTAATGATGGGGCTCGTGAAACTTGGAGCAGAGGTCTCTGACAAATACTACTGATGGCAGAGGAGATGCTTTTCACTGGGTTTCTGGAATGGATTTGTGGATGTTCAGCATTTTACATAACCTAGAATATAGGAATACGTATAGATGGACAGAAGAACATGACTGTGTGGGCTGTTAACACGGTATGCGCTACCAAGTAAGACACTGACAAAAATAAATAGAAAACATGAATGGCTGTCTACCCAACTCAGCGGTAGAGGACCTGTACCAGGAAGGTGATGCTAGTTTCCCAGGTACTACATACAAACAAAACCCAATGAAAAATACATCATGCCTTGCTGAGCAGTGTGCCAACAATTGACACAGAAAGACCGGTAACTTCTTCCTTCAAATTACACTGATTTAAAGATTAACATTTAGAAACTTGACATAGAGCATCTGAATCCACTGGATAGCTGACGACTTGGAAAGCTAAATTATGGCGCATGTGCAAATCTCTGCTGCAGGTGTCTTAGAAAATCAGTTCCTTGGGCTACAAGTTACTTTCTAAAGACGGCTTCTACTGGGAGTGCCCTCAGATTTATGTCACTGGTACTTATGTCATTAGCCGGTGTTTGTGTGCCTGGCACAAACCATTAGTTACCCTGAAGTTATATGCTTTGAAGACATTAATGATGCTATAAAGAAGTAACCGAAGACTTCACTTGGACCATGTCTTTAGGATGTTCTTAAGGATGACAAAGTTTCACTTCATGGAATGGGGACTGATGCTGGAAAAGTTTGGTTGCATGGTTCCCTTTCTTAACATGTGTGGCAATGGGTATGAGTTCTGGTTCCCTGCGTAAGCTTCAGAAAGTTCCATTCTGGTTTTACTAAACCTAGAAGAACAGACTCTGGTCTGGTCCACACCTTGTTTCTAATTTCATGTCAACTTGACAAGCATTCACTTTCCTATTCCTAGTATTGTGCATATTAACCATGGCATTGGATATGAGTAGATAATTAATTTTTTCCATGATTCTCAAGGTATTCATGAATTCCAGAACAATGTGGTGGCTATAAATCTTATAAATAAAATGCATTCTATAGTTTGAAATTTCTTCAGTCTTTAAAATGCTTTTTTCGAATCTCTGTTATTCCAGGCAGGGGAGAAGAACTGTGATAGGTTGAAAGCTCCCCTTAGTTCCAGGCCTGGCCACAGTGCCATGGGTGTGGAATGCTTGCTGTGATTATTGGGGAAATAGAGCATTACTTGAGTCACAGGGCAGACTCAGTGCTGAGGCAGGGAATCTGATAGTAACTTAGTTGTATCTCCTCAGAAGCTTAATATAAATCCATGAAATTAAGGTGACTTGCCCAGCATATTCCTATTGAGATGAAATTTCTACAGCCATTGTTTTACACACAATTATAGGCAACTTTGAATAACATGCCTGTTCATCAAAATGCATGCATGAACCAAGATATTGAAATGTTTTTCTTGTTTTCTTTTTGTTAAATTTGCTTCAACAAAAACTGACTGAGCACTAGTTATCAGGCACTGTGTTCAATCCTGGAATCATTAAAATATTGATGTAATTTCTTTTCTTGTTCTAGTGCAGAACAAAGAAATTCAACTCTCAGCTGAATATAGTAACCATCTATGCCATAGAACTGCATTTTCTAAGAGGCGAATTCTTTGAAAGATTGGATGAGATGTGGGAGTATTCACATGTTATGTTGGATGGCTTTTCCAAGTCTACACACATCTTTTGCATAAATCCTTTGTTTAGTGAGCATAGATGTTTTTAGCTGATGTATGTATGAGGTGATTTGTATCTGATAACACAGACAGCCATCTAAGCACTGCATGACATTGTGGTCCTTCGCTGATTTCCCTCGTGAATAAAGGTCCATGAAGTCCCTTTACCAGGTCTATGGCTATTCCACATAAAATAGAATCAAGGAGTAAAATTCAGACCTGCTATTTTCTATTCCAACCGCTCTCTTTCAATGATGCTTGTTTCATCAAATTTCAGAGAAGGGGTTAAGGCATATTAATAACATATAAAAGCTTCACGGTGCCCCGAGATAGCAGTTGAGCACCTGGTCAAGCCAGGTCTTGTCTGAGAACAGAAAAATACAAATAGTTGGCATTACCCTAAAAATGTTTCCCTTCTGTAGCAGCTACGGCTAATAAGAGTCATTCAAATAGAGTATATTAAAAAGTCTAGGAAATTCAAGAAAGAGAGAAAATACTTCCTTTTACCAGGAGAGCTACTTAGCTTGACAAAGGAGATTTTGCAAACAATTTTTTTTCTAAGTTTGTTTCTAAAAATCCTCTCAGATTTCAGTACTTCCAAGTCTCCACAGCATACAGTGGCTTGCTCTAGACTCACATTCATGCCCATGCTATCATCTGTAGTGATTCAGGACACCTCTGGGGGAGATTTTTCACTCTTTTTGTCCCCATCAATTAAACAGATGATTGCTTTCCTCTAGTTTCCTTCAGATAATTTTGACTATATGACCCTGGATACTTATTCAAATATATGCTTCATGACATAATAAATTTGGTTTTCTGGTTCTCTGCTTTCTTGACTGTTCCTTATAGATTGCATGGTATGTGTTCAGTAAACGTGAATGAATACATTAATGATGAAGGTCTGAGGGTCATGTGTCACTTCGCTGCCATGCTAACTCTGAAATAGTTATCATGATCTCTATTGAATAGATTGGCAAAAGGGATCAACTTGATAGCTATGGTATTGTTAAAGTTGAACTACCACTTGACTGGGTAATTGTAAAGTCCTTATTATATAAAATGAGATATCATTCCACACCATTCTTCTGTAAAGTACATAGTATTTACTCAAGGATGAGTAGGTCTTTTGGAGTAATCTTCTTAATTGATAGAAGTCTTCTTACCTAATTAATTCGTTAAGTGCTTATTAAGGACCTAATGTATGCAGACATTGATTGGGCCTTGGAGACATACTAATGAACAGTACTGACAAATCCAGATCTCACCATTAATGACACAGATATACAAATTAAAAGGAAATCATGAGAGTTGTCAGAGCCTTGAAAAGACCCAAGGGCAATGAGGCAGGGAAGTGACAAGGGAAGCAGATTCGAATGTGTGCCCTATGATCTGGTGGCATGATCAGCTTTGCTCCACCTTCTCCACTCTGATTACATCCAGAAGGCTGACACCCATGCAGAATATTAGTGAACACACTTATCATCTGCTCTCTGGTTGTGTTTGACCACAGAAATCAATCTACAGAATGGTCCAGAACCTGAAAAGGTTGAAGGCTGGGAATACATTAGCCTGGATTTCGCCCAGCCACATCCCCTAATTGGCTGTGCTTTTCTTTAAAGAAAGGCTTGAGTCTATTGGAGAGCCTGTGCTTCCATGCTCGCACTTTGAGGAGCTTCTCTCCTATTCTCTCATCCTTTGGCAGTCTAATTACTCTTTGGCCTGTGGTAACAGAGTACCATGTGACTGCTTTAGCCTTTATGGTGACGATGGCTACAACTCTTTGCCAACACTTCCCTTCATTGGTTAAAGAGCATAAATCAACCGTTTATTTCCTGTACACCCAAAATAGACAAAGGTGGTTAAAAAGTGTTGCTGATGAACTAATAGATTCTATGAGCTTTGAAAAAGGTATACCTGAGGAAAATGGTCAGGGAAGAAATGTCTAAGCCAGGGAAACACTTGAGATAAAGGAGCCCAGAGAGAGATGGACCTCTGTGTTTAAGCAAACAAGATTTTGGTCCAAGGTTAGTTAACTAGGAGAGGCTATAGGAAGTGCAGTTTAGACACAAGCTTATGTGTGTATCCTCCCAACTAATGTCTTTGTGGTGCTTTAAAAAAGAAACAAGAAAAATAGATCAGTAAAAGTAACATGTTGTGTGTTGTAGCCTTCCCTAACCCTGTTTGTAAATTCCTGGAGAAGCACAGAGAACGTTGCTAAAAATAAATTATTTTCATTTTCATTTTCCTCTATTCGTAGCAAATTTGTTTGAGTCATTGAAGTGGCAAACAGGGGAATAAGTAGAAGAGAGGAAAATAATTACTAGGGCAGGACCCTAAAGACCATCTTTGCTGCTCATCCTAGTGACTTTTAAAACAGTCAATTCTGTGAGAAGTTTAGAAATCTGGAATGAATATCAGTTTATTTTTTAAATTTATTTTTACTAAATTCACTCTGTGTGTGTGTGTGTGTGTGTGTGTGTGTGTGTGTGTGTGTGTGTTGATCTCTCAACATCACCCGTAATTACTCTTTATCCTTATGTTTGGTCAATTTCAGCTGCCCCTTTCCTATAAGAAGAAGCAAGCCCTCATTGCTTCCCAGCCTTTTACCCTTTGCTTCCATTTGTTTTATTCACATATTCCCAATGCTATTTTCCATCCATGGAGTTCCCTTTGCCAAGCTGGTGGCATCCCCTCCTGGATTCTCTAAACCGATGATTAGTGAAATCACATTCTGAAGAGAATGCTGTTCTTGAGACTATTTCACTTCCGATAAATACTTTGCCTTGATATAAAAAAGTGGACTCGGTGGTACACGGCATCTGGGGTAATGGCTGGCATGTTTTTCTTTCAGTGAATGTCTGTTGATGGAATGAACGCTTAGGGACACAGTCTCCAGTGAAAATAGCTGAGACAAAGCTACTATGGAGCAGGTAGCACTAAAGATAGAAAGCCTATCTGAGCCTCATCACTGTCATCTGTGAAACAAGGTATAACAATGTCTACCATAGGACTTCTGTAAGAATCAAAGGACGTAAGGCATCCAGAGTCATTGCACAGAGCGTAGCACACAGGAAACACCCAAGCATTCCCTATTCCTTTTGATCTTTATTATTGTACAGCTGTGTATGATGTTTGTTTTGTTTTTGTTTTGTTTTGCAGGCCATCACAGTAAGATTTTAGCAGAGCTCGCCTACTGTCAGACTTTTCACTGTTTTACTAGAAACACTTGCAGATTAATTATTAGCTGATTAGCAGGTGAAGGAGTGGGAAGTAAAAATCTGTAAGGCATCATTAAATCATGCTATGCTTTGCTTCGTTTTGTGGCTTAGGCAGCTGTGTGTCCAAAGAGTAGTGAGACGACGACTCTTTTTCTTCTTTAGAAAATTCAGATCCATGGGCGCTATCTTTCCTGGGTGCCACCATGCTGTCCCTGTGGATTTTTCTTTTTAGATAAGACTATGGCCAGAGTTGCTTCTCTTTCACAGCCCGTGTTGCTGGTACCCACTTTGGGGTTTCAAGTACCCGGACCTCTTTTATTCTCTGCCTTCACCTCACTCTAGTTCCTGGTGGATCATTTAAAGACAATTTAACCCTAATCGCTCAGATCTCTTTATATGAAAACAGTGAGGCCTTTGAGGAGTTCCTGTTCCTGGACTGTGTGTGTCCTGGACAACCTGTCAGCTGTATGGGGAGTTGTAGGGGACATAGAATGCACGAAGATCATCACCGCTCCCATTATATGTTTTTGTCCTTTGGAAATTGAAATCCCATTCCTCTAAAAGGCTGGGTTCTGCTTTTGAATTACATCTTGAGGGGACCGAGAGAGAGTCAGAGAACATTCATTTAGCATTCTCGGGCGTGTGCAGGGAATGCGAAGAGAATGTGCACTTATCAATAAAGGAAAGTTAATTAAAACCCAGTCTGACGGTCAATCCAGAGGGTGTTTTAAGAAGGAAAAGCCACAAACTTTCCTGATGTGCCAAAGGTAGTTACAAGAAAAGATGTGGAACACAAAGGCAAATATGGCTTGTATTTACTGGCGTCAAGTGAAGGGTTCTGCATTTCTGGCTGGACAACTCAAAATCAATCAATCAATCAATCAATCAATCAATCAATCAACAAAACCACAAGCAGAAAAATAGAAAGATTCTATAAGTACAGTCATGTGTTTTTCTAGAGTTTTCAGCGATAAGGAGAACTTCATTAATTCCATCTACCTAACACGATATGGGGCCCCCCATCTCATCATTTAAAACAGGTAAGTCAATCAATACAGGGCTCCATTATTGTTACCATACATTATGCTGCTATGGACATTCTAAATTAAAACTCAACCTGCACTTCATTCTATATCACTCACCACTGTACTCTTAGCCACTTACCCTTCTTTCCCGCTTTGCAGTCTCCCCTGACAACCCGAAGCTCAGAATTACTTGCTGTGGGCACCCACCCACACGCTCCTCTGCTGAGATGCTTTCCTGTTGTTTCTGCTCTGGGCCAGAGCTTGGTTGGCAGAACAGAGCCCTTAGCCTTTCCTTACTATTGGAATTGTCTGAAATAAATGGTAACCGCAGCTCAGAAGAGAGCTACTGCACATCGCGAACCACCCTCACAGACGCAGCTCTGCCACGTACTATGTCCCCCTCCCCTCTTCCTCTGCTTCGATCCGGAAAGGGCTGTGCAAAACCCACTGGAGCCTAAACACAGCTACATTAGCCGGGATGCCGCTGGCTCAGTCACCAGGAAGAGATTTCATTGGCGTGACATGCCAGGGTACCATGCCGGGTCCAGACATTTATTTTCCTAGTATGGAGATGAGGATCTCAGAAGGTGCTTGGGTTGGAATGAAGTCTGAAGCAGCCAGCGTATCTATTTATCTTACAGGGGAGTGTGCTAATCCTAAAGGCTAAACACTGCAGTGTTTTGGAGAATAATAAAAAAAAATATTTTGCTCATTAACTTTTTAAGTCACGCTGGCCCGGAGAAATCAATATAACATGTTGTAATTGATTTATGAAATGAGAAGGCCGAGGGCCTGACTGGTGAACTCTGCAGTTGCCTGCTCCAGGCACCAGGTCCTTGTTCTCATTAGCGCACTTCCTTCAGCACTGCCTGAGCCAAGGGCGCAGTAGGAGCTGGAAGGCAAGGGCGCAGTAGGAGCTGGAAGGCTCTCGTCCTCTGCAGACAGGCTGTTTGAGATGTAGCTTTGTCTCCCTGGGGTCTGGTGCTTTCCCTCTGTCTCCGCTCCCATTCAGGTCAGCTGAAGGACTTTAGCCTCTTCCTCATGGTCCCCGACGTCCTCAGAACATCGTCCAGGGGCAGCAAGCCTCCATTTACACTAGTCATGTGACATTTTAATCTCTGTGCCCCCTCCCTCTTCTCTCACCTTTTCCTTCCTCCCTCAGGCTGTCTTAATCCATCTGTCCCATCTTCTCAACGATCTCTCTCATTGTGCTTTTTTTTTTTTAATAATCCCACAAGGTGAACCTTCATTTTCCTATCTAAAATAAATATTTCCTTTTAAAACTTAGAGCCTAACTCTTTCACCACTAAGACAGCATTTTAGGTTTCTTTGCTAACCCTTGCTAAATTATGTTTACATATCGCCCTTAAAGAATGAGGTGACTCGTATATAAGCCAAGCCAGACTCTGCGACTGTGCATCCAGGTATTTTCTCTGGGAATCATAGAAGAGAAGTATATCCCTAGTACACTGGAGGGTTTATTCTTTCTTTATGGGTTCCCATCCTCACTTCAGACAGAAGGAGCTGACCTCAGACTGTCAAAAGTGACCAAGAGCTGTCACACCATCTAGAAGACAATGGATACATTGCCGAGACCAATAGACAACTTTAGGCATATTCATGTGGGTTTCATCTTCCTTTGTTCTTTTGATGCCACTTCAGGAGCAAGAAAGCAGTAAGAATTACAGGCCATTGCAGCCTCCAGTGATCAATAGTGTTCTTACTGCCTAGGTGGCTGGAGGCTCTTGGAATTTCTCCACACGGGCTCTGTTTATTGCGGCTCATGCCACACACACAGCATAGCAGTTTTTAGTGAGCTGAAAGGTTTTCATCTCTCTTAAATCTTGCATAATATTGCGCCAGCACTGGACATTACTGTCACTTAGGATGTGCAACATTGTACCAGAAATTAACCACCGATGCCATATTAAAACAGCTGCAGGGTTCGATTTAGCTACAGCCGGAAGAAAACATTATGCTATGGAAGTTGGCCAGAATTGCAGCATAGCTGTGCTGGAAATGAGGAGGAAAAGAAAGGATTAAGGTCAAGCTGCCAAAAAAAGAAAGAAAGAAAAGAAAAGAAAAAAGAAAAAGAAATGGGAGCACGGAGTGTAATTTATATGGTCAGTGGCAATTCAAAAGGACTCAGATCCATGAAGTCCATGCCTAGGTGAGCACATGTAGCAGGGTGGTCGCAGCAGACTGGTCATTAGAGATACAAATGAAGGTAGAAAGAAAACACCCGTAAATGTGCTTTGCTGTAGTGATTCATCTTTAGGACTCACGATATTGATTGTGGAACGTATGGCTAGTAAAATTAGGGATGCTCGGAATTGATTTGGAGAAGCACATTCAGGTGTCGTGGCAACAAAGCAAGGCTGTTAAAAACACAAAGCTGTCTCGAACACCCGGGAACCCAGGCTGTCCTCTGAGAATGGCCCGTTCCGTCATGAGATGCAACTGTTGTCATTTTGCAGGTAAACTGTTGGAGGGTTCTGTTGGTTGGTACACCTTTGTAATGAACACCAAGGTGGCAACATTTTCTTTTCCACAGAATCGTGGGCTTGTGAGATTCTCATTAACTGTGGGGCCATCTGTCTCCTTGCTATTTACTTGGCTCATTCAGTCACAGGTGGGTAGGAAGGCTCTGATAGTCTTGACTCTCATTCAATTCTTACGCCAGCTTGGGAAACAGAAAGGGTTGGTGACAGCTGTCACAATGCTGGGGTTCTCTTTCCTCCGTGGAGCCAGGAGGAGCTTTCTCCATGTGCCTTGCTACTAATAGAGTGAGCAGACAGAAAGCATTTCCTCACCCAGGAGGTTGGCAGCCTGCCGACCATTGTTCTGGTTGTCTTACCCACTTTGTAGGAACAGACAGGAACTGTAGTGGCCATGGAATTAGCCATCATCTTCCTTGCTAGAATGACAAAAAGATGGCTGACCATAATAGCTCAGCCAATCCTGACCTTCACCTGTAATTTATTTCTGCCTTCCTGGTTCAGACGTGAGATGCTTGCTTGTGCAGCAAATCACAAGGACACAGATCTCCTAAGCCTTTCCAAACCTCTGGTGGAAAAAAATTCTACTACTAAGGTATAACGTCATGTTCTTTTTTATGGTTCAATCAATAAATATCCTTTTTTTATTTCAGTGTTCAATTTTAAAAGTGCTATTTAAGAAATATGTGTTTAACGAGATGCTACTTAACACAGGATTTTTGTTAAGTGCGCTCCTCTACCCTTCTGTACCTTACTCACTGGAGATGGGGTTTTTCACTGAACCTGAGGGTAGGCTAGCAACCAGTAAGCCTTAGGAATTTTCCTTTCTCTGATCCCACATCCCCATTCCACAGTGCTGGAATTCCAGGTTCCAGTGCAACTAAGCCTTTTTTGTTTGTTTTGTTGTTATTGTTGGGAAGTGAGACTCAAACTCATAACCTTGCATAGTAAACATTGTGACCCATGAAGCCATCTTTGCATCTCCATCATATTCCCCTTTAGTTAAAGAAGACCAGACAGTTACTGGCTACCGAGGCAGGAGAGAATCAGTTTCCTCCAGTAAAGAGATTCCTGGTAGGTTATCCTTTCCCAAGTGGTCAGTCCTAAAACAATGTGCATAAGAACAACACTAAATGAGTACGTGTGTGTGTATATGAGTGTGTGTGTGTGTAAGTGTGTGTGTGAGTGTGTATGGGTGTATATGTGTGAGTGTGTGTGTATGTGTGTGTGTATGTATGTGTATGTGTGTGTGTATGTATGTGTATGTGTTTGTATATATGTGTGTATGTGTTTGTATATATGTGTGTGTATGTGTGTGTATGTGTGAGTGTATGCGTGTGTGAGTGTGTGTATGTGTGTGTGTGAGTATGTGTATGTGAATGTGTGTGTGAGCGTGTGTGTGTGTGAGCATGTGTGTGTGTATGTGTGTGTGTGTGTGTGTATGTGTGTGAAACAATAATTAAAGAAGAGGTCATGAATCCAAGGAGCAGATGATCTAGTAATAACGTCAGTACAGTGTCTTCTTGTATAAAATTCTCAGCAGTAAGAAGAAAGACCTGGAGGGAGAGATGTTGGGTGTTCCTGGGGAGAGAAAGTTGTGGTGTCTATGATCAAAATATATTATTTACATTCATAAAATAGTCAAAGAATAATGATACTCTATTAAAAAAATCTCAGGGTAAATGAATGTCTGTAATTCAGTCACTCGTGAGGCTGAAGAATTTTATGGTAATTGTAATGCTGCACTGAGCTTCATAGGACATTCAAGTTAGTGTGGCTCACATAAGAGACACTGCTTTCAAACAACCAGAAAAGAAAAAACTTTTATGAGACAGCATGACGAGTTTAGTAAATTTATTCACAGAAACTTCACAAATTCCACATTTCTCACTTTTTTTTGAGGCAGCATCTATGTAGTTCTGGTTGTCTTGGAGGTTGATGTACATTCCAGGCTGACTTTAAACTCAGAGAGATTTGCCCGTTTGCCTCCTAAGTACTGGATTAAAGGCATTCGCCACATGTAAATCCCACATTTCTTAATTGTGAACTGTGAGGGGTTAAGGGAGGGGAAACTGTGTCCAGGATGTACTGTATGAAAGAAGAATACAGCTGGAGAGATGGCTCAGTGGTTAAGAGAACTGACTGCTCTTCCGTAGGTACTGAGTTCAATTCCCAGCAACCACACGGTAGGTCACAGCCATCTGCAATGGGATCTGATGCCCTCTTCTGGTGTGCATGAAGACAGGGCAACAGTGTGCTTACATACAAAAAAATCTTTATCTTTCATTTCAACAATGTATGATGAGAACAGTCAGCATGAAGACTTTGCTATCATAACTGTAAGCATATAGTTCTATATTCTACATTAATTATGGATACAAAGTCTGTAGTAGCACATATCTGGAACTTACCATACAGAAGTAAAACTTCTTACCCATTGAAGAGCAACCCATTGGTTTTAAGTCTACTACATCCTGTGTTCAGCCTGTTAATGGAAATCTGTGTTGTGCAGAATCAAGGGTTTGTTACACAGTCTTGGTTATCGTACGCTTCTGTTTTTGGACTCCTGAAAGCTTTGCTATATACATGTCAGTTTTCTTAAACATATGTTGGCTTCAGAAATAGTATGCAAGAATATTTTACAAACTATTCAGTATAGTTTCTAACTAAAATGTAAACAAGAAGACATCCAGAAAGTTATAGACTGTGACTTACCTAATTTCAGAAACAGGAGTATAGACTTTATAGACAGTAACTCTCTAGAGAACAGAAAAAGAACCTTCTTTACTTAGTATTGGCTATGGGAAAATTGATGACTTTTTCAGTTAACAATAAATACTTGTTTTTCTCTACTGATAGTGAAAATTCTTGATTATTTATATAAACTTAAAGCACATTCAGACACTCCTCGGCTAGAAATGCTGAATGTTTCCAACTTTGTAGTCTAAATGTGGCAGTAGACAGTAAGTCCGTTTTCCCCCCATGAACTTTGAGGTAGGGCCATACTTGCATTGCTTAAAGTTTGATTTCTACGCAGAGGCTCTGTCATACAGGACACTAAGCAAACTCCACCATTTGAAATTCTCAATGTGTCTTGCTACTTGAGATTCCTAACGTATGAAATGAAACCACAAAGTCCTTCTCAATTCTCTCGGAAGGCTGTGGACACAGAGGTCATGCGAAATTTCACTCGAATTTTCCCAGTACTTCTCTGTAACAGAAGATTCAATTTCGAACCAACAACCAAGTAGTAAACCCATCAACATAATTATTTTAGGAAGTAATCATCTTCAGAATTAAAAAAATTATAAAGGTACAGATTCTGCTTAGACTCCAATGTCTCCTTCTAGAGCATGCCAGTCACCTCCTTGAGAAGACTTAAGGGGAACTTTTTAATGAGATGAGTGATAAAGAAAAGGCAAATCGCAGAGAGCAAATGGATCCATGCAGTAGGGAACTAATGAAAAATTGAACTAGAAAGTAAATTTGAATCAGATTGAAGTGAACCAAAAATGACAAATGAGCTTGACCATTTTTCTTTGAGGACTTCATATATATATATATATATATATATATATATATATATATATATATATATATATATATATATATGATGTGTTGCCATTACAACAATGTCATGTGGGATGTTCTATAGAAAAATGTGATGAAGGGAAGACACTAAACAATGGTGAGGAAAATACAAAGTCTTTCAGAGCTCAGGGATATTACATTTTTCTTTTTTTTGATGCATCCCTTTTCCATTCTGCCTTACAAGTTTCTCAGCTTGAAATCTCAGCTGAAAAACTGCCTTGCTAAGTCTTTTTCCTTCATCTCCAAAGTTGGTAGATTTATTTTTTATACTTCCCAATACTGTGTTATTTACCTTGTAGTATTATACACACACACACACACACACACACACACACACACACACACACACACACAATTTATTATCTATAAAGTTAAAAAGGTCTTTTGACTGGAAAATGTTTACCACAACAGTTAGCTGGTAAGTTTCCAACAAATGTTTCATACACCAAGTGACATCTTTATTGGTTTTGAAACATTTTTTGAAACATATAGGAAAATCAGAAGGGTTGAATAGATAGGAAAGACCTAAATGAAGCATAATTCAGGCTTTTAATCACTGTATTATGCTAAGCAAATATTTATCTACTTGTAATTTTAGAATAGATGAGTTTTTTGTATTTTACTCAGTGGACACTGATAAGGAATTACTGTAGAAGTCAAACCGTATTTGTCTATGTAGAGATAATGACTGGACCACTTATGAAGGATAACAGAGAATAGAGAACGCTCAGATTTAGAAGATTCTGTCCATTCTGCAGTTAGGGTAAACTTGGCTGCAGATATTCCTGTAGATGAACTGACACAAAACTCCCATTAATCTACTTAGTGATGACAGCTTATTTATTGTGTACAAACTGATAGCACAACTAATTTTAAGGTAAAGATTCCTTGTTGTTATTATGTTCAACATTTTATCATGGGAACATATTATAGAAATTTATTTGAACTCTGTTTTTTAAAAACATAGCTTGTAGGTTAATATGGAATGGCAAAGAGAACCCAGCATTTGTGCATTGGTAGGAGGAGCTCATGTTGGCTTTAGCATGGGAAGCAATCCTAAGGCCGTGCCCTCATCTTTAAATATTGATAATATGCACTTATCTTTCTAGGTTGTTGTACAGTCTGTATGATGCCATGGTGTCAATAAAGTATGCAGACTCAAAAGAAACTTCCATTAATTGTGATATATATTGTATATATATATATATATATATCATGATATAACGCATATATCACACACACACACATATATATGTATTTACATATATATATATATATATATATATATATACACATATGCGTCATGGAGACAAGTGCTTTTTACTTACAGGCTCAGATTCACAGAATTGGGGAAAAAGTCTATAACAGGTCATATTTTAATTTTGGTTTCTCCATAGAACACAGCCAAGTATTCACCAAGACTTTCCAGAAATTACCATGTCATAGAATTCTGTCCACCATTCTTTCCCTTCCTGTCATTCCTGTGACAAATGGTTTCCTTGACCTCACCATTCCCCTGGCTCTGCTTTCAGAATTATAGGACCATGCCACCATGCCTGGTTCCACCCATAGGAGCCAGTCTTACTCAATATGCCATGTTTTCAAATCCATTATTACAATGACAGCATGAAAACAAAACGTGCATATTAAATTCTGTAGATCACATGAGCCAGTGGTACTAGTATATACTGACGGGAATTCAGGAAAAGGAGCCTCTAACATGCCAACAGTAAGCCAGCATTGCTAATCTAAATGTTTATCCAGAAGAAATCAAAGTATATATCAATGAATCCTGTCCCTGGCTACATGGCAGTATAGTGAGTTTGAAGCCGATCTATGCTATAGGAGATCTTGTCTCATAAGACCAAACCATAGGTGAGCACACACAAATGACTTCCCCTCCACTAAACCAGACATTTCAAGTCTGTGTACTTTGTTTTGATGAAAAATATACCTCAATACATCTGATTAAAAAAGAAATGTGTAGGTAAGAATTGTGAGTCTAACAATTATTTTAAAACATGTATAATTCATAAAGTTCAACTTTAGCATGATGATACAAATTATATGTTTCTTGTAATAAATGTCACTAAAGCAAATGTAAAGAAACTTAAAAGACTTCCATATAGAATTGCTTGGTCATTGAAAGTTTGGTTATTGAGAAAAGAATGCTTCCATTATTTTAATTATATTAAATTAAAAATAATTTAGTTTTCAAACCAATGCAGGGTTTTCTTGCCACCTGTTTATAAAATTACTAAAAATTTATTTGTATATTTATGTTAGCAGTGCATTAAAAGAGGAAAGAGTATAGTGAATAGCAAGGAAATTTTTTCTTACTAATCGTCAGTTTTCTAAAGCAAACATTATGTATCTGTATTCACTATCATTTCATTTAAATCGGAAACTGACGTTTCTCACTTTTGTTTATCAAAGTTCTATCATGAGTTCACTTGGATGATTGCGGGATATGAAGTTATTTTGAATAATTAAAAAAGAACCACCGCTACTCCTCAAATCTTTTATACCATTATTTTACATATGACAAAGAGTACCACTGCTTGACTTTCTTTTTAATGCTGATGTTTCTAAAATCTCATTTGTTTCTACTGACTCTTTATATCTTGTCTTTGTTAGTACATGCGTGTGTGCCTGTGTGTGTGTGTGCCTGTGTGTGTGTGTGTGTGTGTGTGTGTGTGTGTGTGTGTGTGTGTGAGATCATGGATGGAGGGATGCCATTGAGTATCTTTGGGTATTATTCTTTAGCCACTGCCCTCCCCCTCTTCTTTTGTCTCTTCGGCCTGGAACTCGACACGGAGGATGGATTGGCTTGCTACTGAGCCCCAGGGATGTGCTTGCCTCTACCCTCCCCTGCTCCAGATTACAAGGAGATGTTGTCATACTTAGTTTCTTTTGATGCAGTCTCATGGACTTGGGGTCCTCCTGCTTGTTAGGCAAACACTTCCTTGACTCACCTATCATTCCACTCAGAATGAACATTTCTAAAATAATAAACCATAATGTAAAAATGTACAAACATTATAAGAGAAATGGACAAGATGTAAAATCACAAAGAAGGGAGAAAGACATAAATCTGTGTTCTTCCAAGTGCAACGGGGAACCATACTAAACCGAGTCTGTGTCTTCAAACCTGGGGCTGTAGTAATATAAGGAAAGGGGTGTATGACAGAAGGCACAGCTTAGAAGCTCAATGGCAAGTATCAACGAGATGATGCCAAGACTATTAAAGAACACAAGTTAAGAAAATGTTCAGAAGTCCTAGGGTCAAGCAGAGGAAAGTAATTGCACTTATTTCCAAGTTTCTAAAACAAACACTGGCAGGATAAAATAGACTACAGTACATTGCAGTGTTTTAAAACAAAAGCACGTCTTCTGTTTAGAAGAATATAAAAAAAACCCGACTAGGTCCCATGAAGGAGAAATACTGGAAGGAGTAAAGTACCTGATGTGCATGTACTGGTAGCGATGACAGAGCCCCTGGAGTAGAGATAAACCATGCTGAGGCTGTGCCTTCCACTGGATGTGGACCAGTGCCTGTGCTTAGCCACTGAGAGCGGTTTACAGCCTTCCCTGTTGGTACCTACAGTCATGGTAATGACAGGGGCCATTTTTAGTTAAGCATTCTAATCAGTGCCTTACCTACAGTAATCTTCTGATAGAAGGGAGAAATTCAGCCTTGGCTTCCTGACTCTTAGAAGTCAACTGGTTGGTGCAATAGACTCATGCTTGAGACTGCATGTGGAATTTCAACCTAGATGTATGCTGCTTAGAACATCTCTATAAGTAGCTATTATAACATCGCTCCCTCTCTCTGTCGGTTCCTTTTCTTCACAGCTGTGTTCCATGAAGTGAAAGGAAGTTTAATGAAGAGACCATTACAATTTTAGTATACTGAACTGACAGACAGACAGACAAACAGACCCTTCATCTGTTTGAGAGAATTTGTTCTATGATACTGAGAGAAGAGGAGGAGGAGGAGGAGGAAGAGGAGGAGGAGAAGAGGGGGAGGAGAAGGAGGAGGAGAAGAAGTCTAGGAACCTGGGACAATGGTTCTGTTGGTAAAGTGCCTGCTGGACCACCATTAAGACTAGCGTTTGGGTGTTCAGATGTCATGTAAAAGCTTAGTATGTCATTATAGATCCATATGTTGGCATATATGAGGGGAATAGAGACAAGAGCATCCTGGGATCTCTCTGACTAGCCAGCCCAGCCAATCAGTGAGCTCTCGGTTTAGTGAGATGGTGGCACAAAAGGTAAGGGCTGGGGTGATAGTAGAATATTCCTGAAGTCAACCTCTGGCTTACACACACACACACACACACACACACACACACACACACACACACACACACGAACATAAACAGAAAGGAATATGTGCATATAGAATGAGGCCCATTTCTCTTCGGGTAGAATTGGAATGTCACATGACCTCTGTTTTGTTCTTTGGGGGTGGGGGAGTTGCTTAGAGACAAGGAAAGGAGAAAAGATCTACTTTCTAATACAGGCCTGGTGCTTTGTAAAAGTAGATATTCAGATACAGACCTGGTTGTAGTTAATAGATATTCAGGTCACTGTGTCTA
This sequence comes from Rattus norvegicus, assembly GCF_021556685.1. Classification (NCBI taxonomy): domain Eukaryota; kingdom Metazoa; phylum Chordata; class Mammalia; order Rodentia; family Muridae; genus Rattus; species Rattus norvegicus. Next base: position 25,336,611 of record NC_141553.1, on the reverse strand, counting down.
AGCTTCCGTAGTGTGTGGGTATGATGTTTTGGCTAGTGTTAGAATTTCCTGTGAAATAAGTAGGTGCTAAAATTTACGTTGTTAGGAGTGTTTCTTTTTTGTTGTTGTTGTTTGTTTTGGTTTGCTTTGCTTTGCTTTTGGTTGTTGTTTTTGGTTTGCTTGTTTAGACTTTCTGTGGGGTATAAGAATGAACATTTTATTTCTGGCAATGAGTTAGCTCCCAGCACTCAAATATGACATCATGCCACATGTCTCGGAAGGAAAGAGTAATTTTTAAATATCTGCTTTCCACAGAGAAAACCTGACTCATGTTCCACAAGTATATGGCTATCTTCCTAAGTGTTAGTGTTGGAAAATGAAGTGCAAATTCACACAGTGTAAGGAGAGTCTGAGAGTTTTACTTATGACTGGCAGAGTGTATATACTCTTACAGACGCCAAATGTAATAGCTACTTGACCCATAGATCCCTACTGTGGATCAGGATTCCTGAGCTCATGTCATTCAAAGTGTGTGTGTGTGTGTGTGTTTACTATAGTTTTGTTTAGGAAATATTTTGAGGTAGATTGTTATTGGTCGTCCCATATTCCGACCATCCATGTTTCAATAAGGTGTTTTTTCAGTACTCCGGCAGTATCACGATGCTGTTCATGCTATGAGAATATGGAGAGCCATATTCCTCTGGGGTAATGAGACCTGTGAATGTTGTAAGAATCACATTTCTCATTCTAACACAGTGGTTCCCAACCTCCCTCATGGTGTGACCTTTTAAATACACTTCCTTGTATAGTGGTGACCCCCAGCCTAAAATTATTTTCGTTGCTATTTCATAATTGGTTGCTACTGTTAGTTATGAATAGTAATGTATTTGTATTTGTAAATATATGCTATGCAGGATATCTGATATGCTACCCCTGTACAAGGGTCTTTCGACCCCAAAGAGCTAGTGAACCATAGTTTTGAGAGCCACTGTTCTAACATGAGACAAATTGTGTTTTTGTTGTATTTGGAAACATTAAAATTATAGCGGAACCTATAGCTAGTAGCACTCTTACATGAAAGCAGTTGGAATGGTTCTCCGGGGTCCTGAAAATGTTAATACATCTTAGGGGTTTTATTGGCAAGTTTTTCTAGAAACAGATGGGTTCGTTCAGCCTCAGAAACCATGAGACACCTCAGGTCTGTCCCTGAGTGTGACACAAGACTCAGGGAATAAGTTTCCTTGTCTCCAGTATTGTCTTGTCCATTTATGTAGAGGATAGACACAGTTCAGGAGCTATCAAACATCGACTTTCAAATATCAAATGTCATTTTTGAATGTCTGCTGCTGCAGTTTCAGTAAGGCAGCAACTTCCTCTCCTCGAAGAACCTATCAGCTCATTTCCATGGAACAGGACGTTTTTAGGAAGGCATTCTGCGTCTTAACCGGGAGTTCCTATGTTTAGAACATGTTATGCCTGGCATTCCTTAATGATACTCTTTGTAGGTGTTAGATTAAATTAATAATTCTCATGTTCTAAAGGTATTTTTTCTTCACAGCACATTTATCTTTATGGATTGCTCCAGAATGTTCTTCATGTTTTATTCTTAGTATAGTCACTAAAAAGTTTTTAATATCTTTAAAAGGTGACCGATTCTTATTTTCCCTCAAAAGATGTTCCTATTCTCTTCCAATGCTTTTGAGGTAGAAGGAAGGGTGAATTGAGGGCTGCCAAGAGGGGGAGACTTATAAAAATAAATTGCACATTCTGTGTGGTGTAGCACATATGTAGAGACGCTAGTGCCGAGATTCCTGCTGCTTTTCTCCTATCTACTTCTACACACATGGTTAATTACTGATCACCTCAAACATGGGCTTCACTCTAGTGTTAGAGGCTGGGGAAGGAAAGGGCTTTTCCCCCCTTATTGTTGATTGTGATTCCCACTTTATCCTACCTTGAAACTTGTATCTTTTTCATTAGATCTGTAACATTGAAACCTCTCAACAGTTGGCCATGAGAGCAACTCTGTCACTCAGGTGCCCAATTACTGCTCTTTTTTTGCATAAAACACCATGAACTTCATGACAAAATAAAGCCTGCTTTGTATAGTTGGATGAACTCACTTGCGTACCAACTCTTTCAAAGGGTAAAATGATGATATGACATTTGAAAAAAAGTTATGACATCTAGTATATTTATATTCTACTCCTTCAGATAGAGTCTTTAAGGATTAGCTCCATTCTGCCGAAACTATAACTATATAAAAGATTCACTAGACAATTGTGATGATGATGATGATGATGATGATGATGATGATGATGATGATGATGGTGGTGGTGGTGGTGGTGGTGGTGGTGGTGGTGGTGGTGTGTGTGTGTGTGTGTGTGTGTGTGTGTGTGTGTGTGTTTACAGGTGCATGTGTATGCTGCCTAAGACTTAACACAGGCTATTTAGTAAGACAATGCTAAGCATGTGCTCTAGTGCTGAGCTGCACCCCAAGCCATAACTGATTATTTCAGATACTGGTTTCTCACTAAATTCTGAGCAGAAATAGAAAATTTTTATATGGTTTATAAACAGTATTTTTTCCCACAATAGGGCAAAGGGTTTTACCAGCTAACATTATTGAAGCCATATCCCAGATGCTTCTCGCAGTGCCTCTGCAAGATAGGACTATTATTATCATAGGTTTACAAGGGAAGGGACTAGGATATAGGGCATTTAATTTTTCAAAGTAAAAGAGACAAAGGACCCAGGCCCTGAATTCTGACTACAGTGCTATACAATGCTTTCAGGCTACCCAGCTAGTGAATCCCACCCACTCCACTAAATTTATGCAATGCTTGCAGAGTGGCTTCGGGTTTTGTGGTTCGTCGTGGACGATCCAGCCCTGTCAAAATGTTTTGTAGCCCTAAGAAGGCAGGATTGCTGATATTGTCATCTGCATGTGACACAAACAGGTCTGCAAGCTGGAAGTACTGCCCTAGCTCTCTGTATCATGCATCCTTTGAAACTTGAGGGCCCTTCAGCAGAACAGGGTGCTGACAGAGAAGGTGGAAGGAAAGGAGTTAATGTTGAGAAGAAATTTCCTAAATTTGCCTTTAAGAGGACAACCCCTTTTTGCTATGCAGCCTGTTCCACATCTTGGAACATCTTGCAGTTTAGAAATAACTTAATATGATTTTATTATGTTATTTATTTGTTATTATTAATCTTATCTTATCTTATTTATTATTTTTTATTATTTATTTATTTTCTTAATACAATCAAGAGGAGACTAATCCCTAAATCCAGAGATTGTCAGCCTCACCTCAAGACTTCCTGGTACCCTGGTCTAAAGCAGGATAAACAGCCGGACCAATAACTCCCAAAGCAGTAAATGGTAGAGAATCAATAAGAACTTTTAAGGAGATGTCTGTCTGTCTGTCTGTCTGTCTGTCTGTCTGTCTTATCAAGCCTTGTACACTGCTGGTGGGAATAAAAACTACTCCAGGCATCATGAAAGCCAATCTTTAGATGTCCAAGAGGGAAAACATACCCAAAACATTTAGACATTAGACATTCCAGGAGACTCAGCTGTCTACAACACTCCTGGACATTTCCCCAAGAGATTCCAAGCCAATGTGTCAAAGAACCACCTGCACGACCATGCTCACCAGAGCACCATTCACAGTAGCCAAGCTTCAGAACCAAGCTAGGTGTCCAACAATAGAGGAACGGATAAGGAAAATGATACAAACCCACACAGCGGATCTTTCCATCATAAAGAACGATACTGTGGTTTTCATGAAAACGGTTGTTACAGAAGGTTATTATATTAAATCAATGAAGCCAGTCTCAGATAAATATCATCTTTTCTGGTATTTTGTGGTCCCTTGATACTATATAGCCATGTAAGATTATATATGGGACATTACAGTAAAGTGAAAGCGTGTGGATGGTCAAAGGGGGTCAACACCAAGGGAACTGGAAGTGAGAATAAAGGGAAGGCACTGGGCAGAGGATGTGCTTAACATACAATTATGTGCATTAATTATGTGTATTAACACCATTGCTCCTTTATTCCAGTGCTTTTAAGTTTTATTCACACAAATGTGCAATTCTTCTGTTAAACCTATTTCCAAAGAACATTTTACTTCCAACAAGATTTGCTTCCATTCCCATAAACCCCATTATGCTCTATAGTGTGCGAGTCTCCTGTTTTCTCCTTTCTCTTCTCCCCTCTGTGCCTGCAACTGCTGTGTGAGTTTTGGGGAGACACTATGGAATTCAGCGATGATAAGGGAAGACTGATTGGAGAGCTTAGGGCTCCAAGCATCTTCTCATTGACACATGCAATGTACAAGTCTAATGGCAAAAGAGCAAGGTCTACTTTAAAGTGAGTCTTGCCCTGAATAAACAACATTCCTAATTCCCAATTCCCATGTCATCCCTAATTGATGAGTGTCCACAGTGCCATCAGCTGATAAGCACTTTTATCTGTTTTCCGCTGTCTTCCAGGACAGTAATTCTGGTCTATTTAAAAAATGAAATTTAAAGTCTGAGGGAAACACTGCATAGGTTAAAAAAAAGAAAGAAAGAAAGAAAGAGAGAAAGAAAGAAAGAGAGGAAGAAAGAAAGGAAGAAAGAAAGAAAGAAGGAAAGAAAGGAAGGAAGAAAAATCCCGTTTTCCTTTCTTGATTTATTTGGCAAAGCCATTGACATCGACTGGTAATTAGAAAAACGAAAGATCCATCTTTAGAGCTTTATGCCTTATTTGTATTTCGAGAGAAGGAAAACGCCTTCTTACTGGATTCCAAGTCTGTATCACAGTTTTTCCTAGAAAAGACTGTGGATAAAAACCAGTGTTGATGCTCCCATAAACATTCCCAAAGGACAAATCCATGAGCGTTATCCCTTCCTTCTTGTCAGTTGCCTTCCTCGCAAATCCATCTCTTCTTTTCCCTTCTCATGAACAGAGATGCTTCTAACTGTGTTCTAGGCATGGTCTGCACCATACTCTGAAGGAGACAAATATGATGTTGATGGGGCCCTGTCAGGGTTGGAATGAACTCAAGTTGTCTTTCTACCATAACCACCATTTGAATGGACTGTGGTCTCAACCTCTCCTGCCTGATCATTGTATTCCTCTGTGTGTGTGTGTGTGTGTGTGTGTGTGTGTGTGTGTGTGTGTGTGTGTGTGTGTATACAGAGGATCACAATCCTCCTTGGTTGTAATTCCTCCACCGTTTTCCACCTTGTTTTCTGGAATAAGTTCTCTGATTGGCTTGGAACTCACCAAGCAGGTTAAGCTGGCTGGCTGGCAGGTTCCAGGGATCTGGCTGTCCCCACCTTCCCAGAATTGATATTATAAGATGTGCCATCCTACGGGCCTGGGAATCATACCCAGGCCCTCTTGTTTTCAAGGCAAACACTGCTGACTGAGCTCTCTCCTGGGCCAGTTTTGATCATTTTGCATATTTCCTGTTGAGAACTTTTCAGGTGTTCAGATGTTTTGCGAACCTTTAAGATATTTAATCATTTTATGTTGCAAGAGAAAATTCTCTTGGTAGAGACACAGTTGAGGCTTAGTGAAATGAATGGTTTTGCAGTCTTCCGTAGATCAGCAGGGTCAAGGGTAGAGGTCAAAGCTCTGTCTAAGGTCTTACACTTTTCGTGGCACAGCGTGCCACCCCTTCCTGGCTACACTATGCCATGTGGCTGGCAGTCATTAGTTAAAGCTTGCAGACACCCTCTGGCAAATGCGAAGGACTAGATTTTGCTTCACCTGGGGCATCACACTTCAATCCCTACTGGTTTACAGGGCAGGGGATAGTTTTAGCAAGGAGACCCACGTGGTTCTTCTCACGAGACAGGATTCTGGAGAAGCTCCTCATACGTTGACTCGGTGACTGCTGTTTTGCGAGTGATTGTTTTATGCCAGACACTGACAGCAAATTGGTAAACATGACATACAGAATCCCTTCCTTCATATAAGGAGCACATCGTCAGACAAGGCAGGTCAGATTGCAAACGCTGCGTGGAGGTAACTGATCCGCAGAACCAGAAAGAGGGAGGTTTAGGAAGAGAGATCACAAACTGTCCCTTAAAGGGGACATTTGATTGGATAGTTAGAAAATCTTACCTGCTCTCTTTCTGAAAGCTCCTAAGAAATAGAATCAAAAACATTTTTTTAAAAAAAATTCCGTTAATCATCTCATAGTGCTGTGTTTCCATCTCTTGAGATATGAAACCGGAATATTATGCTGCAGAGGGAGTTGCCTGCCAATACCTTTCAGACTAGCGGAGATAGAGGGTGTTCAAGACATTTTGGTTAAATGTCTTCTATTCCTCTCTATTCCATCCCCTCTCCATTCTCCCCTCCAGGCATTTACGGATGATTGGCTTATATTTTCAAGGTACATATTATCTTGTAAATCAAAATGGAGCTGAGTCGGAAATATGGAAACGGAGAAATGCCATGATTTGTGTGTGTGTGTGTGTGTGTGTGTGTAAGATATGGTACGATTTTTTATGTGAATGCTATAGATCCAGAAATGAGCTGCTGTGTTTTCAATTTTAGGTACTTTCATTATGAAAATGGTTTTATTGTAATCACTTTACTGTAAAAAAAAAGCTATCTGCAGAGAGAGAGATGGAGGGAGGGAGGAGGAGGGGGAGGAAAGGAGGAGGGAGAGAGGGAGGGAGAGGGGAGAGGGAAAGGTAAGAGGGAGGAAAAAGGAGAGGAGGAGGAGAAGGAGGAGGAGGAAAAGGAGAAGGAGGAGGAGAAGGAGGAGGAGGAAGAGGAGAAGGAGGAGGAGGAAAAAGAGGAGGAGGAGGAAGAAGAAACAGTAGTAGTTAGAAATGTAAAAGATAGAAGATGTTTCCAAATAGCTATGAAGCGTCATTCCTGGCTTGAAGAGACTTCTGAAGGAGGAGGATGTATCGCTTGGTATATAGAGGGGCCATGAGACTGGACAGGTGGTTTGAGAAACTGAGATGAAGTGTAGGTGTGGCAGGTTTAACGAAATGACATGCCAAATAGTTTCGGTGGATGATGACGATGACGCCACCACTGATGATGCACACATGCCAACATTGTGGCTAAGAAAGGGCACAGAAGAGTTTCCGAGCATCAGAAAAGAGTTGGTCAGCCTTTTTTTTTCCAAGCTGGATGGAGAGCAATGTGGAGGCAGCTGGCAACATTGCACTAGGAAATTACAGGGAGCTTGAGAAATGGGAGACTGAATGAGAGGAAAGTTGAATTGCACCAAGATTGGAATGGAGCCTTGCAGTGAGTAGGATTACAGAATGGGAAGCCTGGAAGTGGCTATAGGAAACCCTTAACCACACTAGCCACTTCATCTAACTATGTTCTAAACAATAGAGAAGTTAAATCCCTCTGATAAATTTGTGGAAGTAGCCAGAGACAGCGTCTCTGGGGACTGAATCCTCAATCTTCCTTGCCATTTCGGGCTCTGGATCTATGTGCCACAAAAGTGGGAGAGCAGTCACATTGACTTCCATTCATAAAACAAACACATTTAGGGACCAATCTCATATCTAATGAGCATGATTGTCACCTGGGAGTGAGAATGGCTTCTAGCACTGAGAATTTCCTAAGCAGCTATCCAGGCGACGAGAAGTTTTGGGGAGGCCTTCCATCCCCTGAAAAATGAAAATCCGGGAATGCTGAATTCTAGACAGACAATGACGTTTTAAAGAAAACAAAAGCTTATCAGAAGGATGGATCCGTTTGCTTCAGGACAGCAAGCCAGTCTCTGTCTACAGTAAGGGCAATAGAAGGAGGCAGTGGAGTAACTAGGTCTCTTTTCCCAACATCTACTCTGTGGATGCTTGAGCTCCACAGGACCTGCGCACATGGGCTATGTGTAATTAAGGGACAAGGGTCCGTGCAAGGGCTGCTGGGAGGAGAAATAATCCACTTTCAGTTTCTCCTCACCCCCCAAACAGAAGCTTAACTCTTCAGTCGAGTTCCACTGTTTTCATCCACACATCTCACAAATACACTTCAAACCTTAACTCTGTTCACCTCAATCCCTTCCTCCCTATTTGAGTACCCTTGTCTGGGGGGCACCCAAAAGTATGAGTGTGAGAATCAGAGGTTGGTACCAGCAGGGAAGGAAGAGAGCATTATTTTGTTAAAGTTGGCTCTGGTGCTGGGATTTGAACATGTGTTAACAATTGGCTCTAGGGGTTATGTTCCGGCCCTGGCAAAGCAAAGTTTGTTTTGTCTTTTGTTTTGCAGAGTATTTAATCAAACGGCGGGATTCACTCACTGGCTTATTGTCTTCTCTGGCTCAGAAAACATACCAATTCTGTACCCAGCTGCATATTTGTAACAATGACATCGTCAATAATCTGTATGATGTACCATTTTTTTGTCCTATTATTTTTCTAAAGGGTAGAATTGTAGTACAGAAAGGTAAGCCTTTTAGAGCCCAGGTTTAAATCTGCTTTCTATTAATAGCTTTCAGGAGCTTTTCTAAATGACCTTGAAGCACAGATAGCTTTTCTTGCAAGGGAGCAGGTAGAGAGAAAAAGACCTATCTTTTGTTAACAAAACCCAAAACAGCCAAACAAAAGAATCAAAGTTGGGAAATGTGCTTATCTCACAAACATCAGTCAATTAGAAGGCTTATTTGCTTCCTTTCTGTTTAAGTTCGTTTGCATAAACATCACAGAGATCCATTTAGCTCTGACTGAGCATCCCAGAAGGTTGCACCAGCAAGAATTACATATCCACATGCACCAGGCTTGCGGCTATCCCCTCTGACCTTATCACCCTCCCCCACCCCACTTTTGCCACACACACTAACTTCCCAGCATGCTTTGGAGATCTTGCACTCAGTTACTGCCTCTTGTTGGGTTTGGCTGTAAACGAGGCTATGGTTTTCTAGAGAGGAGAGAGAAACAGGCCCTTTCGTGGATCTCCTCACTTATAGTGCAGCTGCGACTGCACCCTTCTTGTCTGTGAGATGATGACACCTTGCCATTGCTCTCTGTCCCAGAAATGTCCCTTCATTCTACCTGCCTTGCCTTAGTTCTTGCCCCACGCATGAGGAACCTTGCTATTTTACCTATTTTGAATCATCCATTGGGATTGACCAAGCCATCCATTTCCTGCAGAATCTAGACTGGGATAGTTCTCATTTTCATTTCTACCGTGACTAGGACCCAAGACGCCTTACCCCATTTAATATCCTTCTACTTGACCCGAGTAAAAAAACCTGTAAATAAATGCATTCCTCCAGGACTAGCACATTACCATAAATCGTATGGAGGAACCCTCCGCCCCAACATTTATTTATGTCCCTCACATTTTCATCCTATAAGGAAAATGTGCTCTTTTAATGAATAGATAAAAACTGAATTTCAGATACAATGTTAGCAGAAGGTAGCATTTTCTTAAAAGAGTCTATGGGGTACATCCCCGTTTTAGGGAGAGCATAGAGACACAGGGGCCTTGATAGAATTGGATTTCTTTTGCCCAGAAGGGAACTGTTGAAACCTTTCATGGACTACTGACAGGGGTCTTTCTGCTTAGTCTTTCCCACTCACCAGAAGATAAAGTGCCTGGTGTTGTATACTTGAAATGTATCATGAATTTTATCTGCAGATGCTAGGTGAAGGAATCAGCATGCCTTCTCTTCACATGATAGTTTCTAGTAACTTTATTAATAGTCCTCCATCCTCTCCCCTGCTGCCTTTCTTTTCCTAGAACTTGGTCATTAGAGATTTCCTGACTGCTTCCCACCATTTTAGATCTTCTCTTAACATGGAGTCACCATTAAGGAAAGTGTGGTCCCCCAGCTGTTGTTCTCCTAAGAGGGAGGAAGAGACAGGACAGTGGGCGCCAGAGGACAGTGGGTGCCCCAGGAGAGTGAGCACCACAGGATAGTAGATACCACAGGGCAGTGGACACTACAAGATAGTGGGTGCCACACCAGGAGAGCGGGTGCCGCAGTTCAGTGGGCACACCAGGACAGTGGGCACATCAGGAGAAGGGGCACCACAGGACATTGTGGCTGCAGGACAGTGGGTGCCACAGGAAAATGGGTGCCCTAGGATGGTGGGCACCACAGAGCCTGTCACTGGGTTCATTTTTTCTAGTTCTTTTTGGAGAACGATGCACCGCAGCTGAGTTTAGGTGAAGGCAGTTTAGTAAACAGTTTGGCAAAATAAAGATGCATTGCGTTTTAAACACAGCTGGCATCCTGAGATTTGCTCCACATGGAAGAGAACAACAGGTAAAAATAACAGGAGGAGTTTTACTCCGGTACGACAGCGTTGTGGCCGACTGTTGTCGACTTTCCGTAATGCACACTTGGAGGGAGGCTGACAACTCTTTCTACCTGTCTAAATCTTCCCTCTCTCCTTGCTAATGAGTAGAAGCTCTGCGGTTGTTTACTTCATGGATGACAAGTGACTTTGAATCCTAGTTCTGCCAGATATTCAAATGAAACTGGTTTTGTGAGGTCCATGCTCCGGAAAGGAGAGCACACAGTGCTTCTGCAGTCTTTAAAACTCAGTTTATCTTATCCTGGGTGACAGGAAAATATCTTTCACTGGGGAGAATACCCTGGGCCCCTGAAACTCTAGCTCAGGTGTCCTCAAGCTTTAACCGGTTCAGTCTTATTTTCAGGGATTGGTTTACAAAAGTGTGCCTCAGAGTTGCCTGTGATTAGCCTCCAGCCTGCCTGTACAATGCACAGGAAAGATCAGCTAGATGCCATGGTTCAGGATCTTTCTCTTTTGGGCAGTTTCTACAGAATTCTTTCAAAGCCTGGAGTTAGGCTCTTGTCCGGAATTGCTAATCTTAATAAGAGGCTCCTGATCAGATCTTAGTGGTGGGAGAGAGGCAACATGGTGTTGGTTCTGGAAAGGCAGATCTCTCATCTATGGAGGCAGAAGTGATAGTGAGTAGGGTCATAGTCATACTATCAGTTGAGAACTTTAGTAAGCTAGGGTCTTCAAACTGTGGAATAAAAGCAAGAAGGGAGATTGATTTACAGTTTATCATAGAGCCTAGCCAGGTGACCTCCATTTTACTCTCACAGCCTAGTTATCAGAGGTCTTCAGTTTTTTATACATTTATCCATTTGCCTACCCACTCATTTATACAGAAAACATACATGCATACACACAGACACACACACAGACACACACACAGACATACACACCTACATGCATACATACATACATACATACATACATAAATACATACATACATAAATACATAATACATTTGTCTATCCATTGGTCTATCTGTCCATCCATCATCTACCCACTAATCTATTCAGTTATACATACATACATACATACATACATACATACACTTATCCATCCATCCATCCATCTCTATCCATCATCCATCACCTATCCATCATCCATCCATCCATCCATCCATCCATCCATCCATCCATCACCTATCCATCATCCATCCATCCAACCATCCATGCATACATGTGGGCATTAATGCATCCACCTCTCTATGTCTCCATTTATCCATGCTCCCACTAACACCTGCATTTCTTGAGTGTCCATTATCTGTCAAATGCTGAGAGAGGTCACAAGGAATCTTAGGATGACTTTGAAGCCAAAGAGCCATGCCCCTAACCTCTGGCTCCTCCAGTTTCCTCCGCCCCCACCTTCACACAGAGCGACTTCACTGGGATTGTGTTTCATCTGGAACACATCTTATCACCTATATTAAACATGATTGTGAAACTAAAACATCACATGTTTGCAGTGCCGATTGGACTCGGCACATCAGTGGTCAATATGTTGTGGGGATATGAAGACAACCCTACCAAAATAATCATGACTGCTTCCTATTCTGTGCTGATGATCTGTGTGTGCAATATCCATCTCCCTACCATATCTCAGTTATAGTTCAGAATCAAAGTAGATCTTTTTGAGGGATAGAACACCCAGATTGAGGTTACAAAGACTAAACATGGGCATTTAGAAGAAGTGTTTGTTTTAGAGGTGAGGAGAAATCAAATTTCATTTTTGCTTACCATGCATGAGACAGAAGTTTGGAAAGACTTTGATAACATTACATAATTCACATACTCCTCCTTATATCTTCAAAGCTCATACATATCCTTTATATTGATACTTTCTCTATTTGAATCAGAGTATACTGCTGACATTTCATACAAGATAACCATACAAAATTACATTTCAGGTAGATGACAGTGCTTAGGCCAGAATCCACACTTTCGAGAGCTAGTCTCTAAGCTAACCAAAAGCCTTTAATGATTAATCATCTTTTGGATGGCAGTGAATAATTAAAAAAGAGAGAAAGACATGTGTACCCTTGGATTCAGCTTGTAGAGTACAACACACACACACACACACACACACACACACACACACAGACATACATATCAAACACCACGCACACATCACACAACACAGACACACACAGAAAAACACACACCACACTCACATCTCTCTCTCTCTCTCTCTCTCTCTCTCTCTCTCTCTCTCTCACACACACACACACACACACACACACACACAGAGAGAGAGAAACATCCCACACTCACATCACATGCACACACACACACACACACACACACACACACACACACACACAGATACACAAAGCTGTGTCACAGGAAGGTTTATCAGGGCTGAGCTAGTTTTTCAGGAAATTAACATTTTGGGGCACACAGCAAATTGCTGTAAAGGATACAGTAGAACCTTTGTGGGGGACACTTCTGCTCCCTTTAATAGGTAAGAGGGCCTTTGAGGAAACAGATTCTGAGAGCTTAACGAAGCCAACAGAGTGAAACCAGAGAGTCCTGGTAAGCAGAAGCACCAGGGATTTAGTCTAAATCTGTCAAAAAATTATTTTTAGTCACTGACCTGTCTTTATACTATGATTCAGTCTGCTCACAATGTGACATAATTTAAGCTAAAACCAATTTTACATTATTTATCTTCCCTGTTTGACCACAGCCTGTGCATGTGGTTTGCTCACGGGGGTCAGTGCTGACATCGTGACATAGGACCAATGCCTTGAGGAACTGTGGGGCCTTGCGTTTGAGCATCAGAGGAGGTTGATTGTTTGGTATGTACATTATTCTTGCACTCACTGCAGAAGGAACCAAAAAGGCACCTACTCTGACCTAAGTAGACATAAGCCAAATTTGGGGTAAATGTCCAATACGGTTTTAACTGCACACTTCACAGTTAGCTTCTTGCCTATCAGCACATGATTAAACCAAAATCAATAAAATCAATCAAAAAAGAGCTACATTTCTTAAGTTTAACTTTGGACAATCTATTTTCAATAAGAACTTCATGTTTTCATAAAGTCAAAGTTATTAAATAGCAAATCCAACTTCATTTGCAGCCAGAATTTTACATTAGGAATTAATATATATATATATATATATTGCATAGACATATATTACATTTATATATCTTATATATACACATAGATTATCCACACATATTATTTACATATATATGTGTATATATATGTATATATATATTCACACACATTTTTATACATATATATAATATTATATAACATTTCTCTTTTCTCTATTTACCCATCTCCAGAAAGAACTTTGTAAACACTGCCCTTGTTTTAAACACTTTATATCCAAGTTTCATGTGACATTTTGAATAGCCTGTGAGCTGAGTTTTATTATTACTGTGTCTTTGTAGTTGAGGAAAGGAAGACTCGGTGATTGTGGACTTGAACAGGTCACAGCATGCCTTCCCATTGAGAACTGTCTCGGTGCCCTGTCACTATGCTTTAAGCAATGACATTAAAGAAAAGCTGTGGACGTTTCAGAGTAGTTTTTGAACATAGAACTCATGACCCAGTATCATCTCAGGACAATGTCTACAGGCCACGAAACATGTCAGAGGCATGGTGTAGAGAAAACATTAACTCAGGACAATGTCTACAGGCCACGAAACATGTCAGAGGCATGGTGTAGAAAATACTAACTTAACATCGTAAGTATTTTGCAGGAAATAGATGAAATCCCCTAAGACACGTTTTAATGTAATTTACTGTCCTCTAATATAACATGTCTTTCAACAAACAAATCTGTGCCGTAGCTATCCAGAGAGCAGTGAGTGTCATTTCGGAAAAAGAAGATGGGACGACTTATGTGTTGTTGGGAAAATGCAGAAAGAAAGTAATCAGCAGTAGCTGACCAAAGTATGGGGGATCTGAAAATAGATCTACCCGACTCATGTGTTCTCGGCCCTCATCACGGATGAGGGGCAGGGAGCCATTGGGGGGCAGCTTTTGTTTTTAATGACTGAGATTGCTGACACCAGTATGTTGGAAGAGAATCAGTGATTTCCCTCCTCATAATACTCACTTCCTGGTGGTAGCCATAAATGACGTCATGGATTAATCTGGGTTTTTCTTGGAATGGTCGGACAGATCTTGAGAGAGTGGAGTTATCAGCTTATTGGAGAAACAAAATAAAAGCAAGTCTAGTTTGTGGAATCATAGAGGTCACAAATGTCTATCAACTTGGTCTGCATGCCTGTCTCAGTCTCTGTTTCCTGACATTGGATCCCTTTCACCCTACCTGGACTGCCTGGCTGGGCCTCAGTGGGAGAGAAAATGCCTAGTCCTGCTGGGACCAGATGATGTTCCAGACGGGAGGGTTATCCAAGGGAGTGCTCCCCCTTCTCTGAGGAGAAAAGGAGAGGTAATGGGGGACAGGGATTTGTAAGGGTGGGACTGGGAAGAGAGGAGGGAGGGGGGTGACTGGGATGTAAACTGAATTTAAAAAAGAGAGAGAGAAAATAATAGAGGTCATAGTCAGTGGTTAAGAGAGCTTACAGAGCAAGTATCAGGACATGAGTTCAAATCCCCAACAGTCACACAAAAAGCACATGCATGGAACAGATCAAACATGAATAAGGACTTTCCTTCAGCTAGGCCTATTACTTTTTCTCTGTGCATTTGGAGCAGTTTCTCAGTGAGTACTACTTTCTTCAGCTGATGGTAGTGGAGCTCACTGAGAATCAGACCAATGGCTCCAAACTTTGGACAACCCTGAAGAGGTATGTATGTGTCTGTGGAAACACGTCACAGCATAGCTATGTTGGAAATGTCTTCCTCCTCTGCTGGTTGGCCACTCAAAGCTGGCTAACATGGGTAAGATCTGACATCTGTTGAAATTACACAGTCAATTATAAAGGAGCCAGTTCTCAAAATATAACTCATTGGTGATGTGCACCAACCAAGCAGAAGAGATATTGTCTGTAATAATGTCACCATCATAATGGTGATAGATTATATTTTAAAAGCGGATTTGCAGAAAAATCCTGTATTCACTCGGTTTTGGCGATATCAGCTTAGAATTAACTCATCAATCTATTGCTTAGGCAAATTGCCACATAAGTAACACACACACACACACACACACACACATATATATATATAATATATGATGTAATCTATCTATATCTATATACATATATGTATATATACATATACATATGTATATATATATATATATAGAGAGAGAGAGAGAGGTGAGTGTGTGTGGGAAGGGGCAGACAGACAGACAAGGGGGAAAGGTAACTGAACTTCTATTAGTCTTATGTGTTAGTCAGCTCCCATATTTAAACACACAGCCTCATACTCTCTCTTTTCCTTAAATGGCATCTTTTCACCACCCTCTTCCTGTCCGTCCCGTCTTCCAAACACTGACTTCAGAAGCCCCCATGAATTTCCTTAGCTCACCCTGCAGAATTCGTCCCACGTAATTTTGCAACACTAGCAGCTTTGCATGTCATAAGTCATCACATACTATAGTATTAATGTTAAGATATTTACTCAATATTTAGTGTTTTGGTACAATTTTATAGGAGAACCATTTATCTTCATTTTATTTTAAGCTTACATTTACATCTCTTGGCCATGCTTGTCAAAAAGGCTTTCTCAACGAACCACTTGATAAATGTTCATTAATGGGTTGCTAGGGAGTAAAAATCAGCCATTTCATTCTCTTTATCATTATTGAGCTTTTGTTTATATATTTATGTATGTGAATATGATGTGTGTGTGTGTAACATGTGTGTAACATGTGTGCTATATGAGCACATGTGTGTACAGGTATGTATGTCTTTCTATGTGAAGAAAAATGGACATTGAGTTTTGAGGTGTTTCACTCTCTGCCTTATTCCTCTGAGATGGGATACCTCATTGGATGGGGACTAGGCTGGTGGCCAGCAAACCCCATAAATCCTCATGTTCCTGACCCTGCTTCCCACTGCCCTGGGATCATAGGCACTTGGACTACTCCTTATGTTTTAAATTTGATGCTAGAATCCAAACTCAGGTCTTCATGCATGTGCATCAGGCCTTCTTACCAACAGAGCCTCTCCTCTCTTAATCTCCTGAGCGATCTTTCCAGCCCTACTGAGGTTATTCTCCCCAATGGAGTAAGAGACCACTTTTCCATTATTTCTGAATGATTATGTGATGTATCAGATAGTTAACCTGAAGTTTTGGCTTAAAATGGACATTGAATGAATGGCTTAATGAGTGCACAGTCTATTATGAACTCTTAAAAACCATGATCTTGAGACACAGACCTTGACAATTCACGTGTCATCAAGCAGCTCAGAGATTTCATAGAGAGAAGTAGGTGTCCTTGAGGGAAGAGGAGGGCTGAGCCACCTCGACCCGGAGAAACAACCATGTCCTAGCCAGAAAGCTCTCAATGCTCATGACCTTCCTCTCTGTTTTAGCTCGAGAACAACTACATGTTTTTGGCTGGGAGAAGTCTGTCCAGTGGAAGGAACTCCTTACATTGAGAATAAATCCTCTTGTACCAGAGCCAGATCACATCGGCTTTATACTACATAACCCTCAAGAACCAAGCAACATGACAATGAGAAAAAAACAAACCACAGTACAAGAAAGCAATTAAGCAGCCGCCAAGGGAGCAGAGGGGTAAAGAGAGGGTGGCTGTGGTCACCAGAGCTGTGCTCAGTTACCCTGTGCAACATGTCACTTCTCTAGACCTTGTTATCAAATGGAAAACAAAAGAGTGCACCCCTACTCTTGGATCTCAGGAACTATTTACCTCCTGGTTGCTATAGATAGGAGAGAAGCCTCTCTTGCATCTCCTCATGAGCTGCTGCAAGGTAGTGTCTCCAGCTTGGGTGGAAAACTGACATCTGCCCCTTTTCAAAGTCTCAGCTCTGAGGTGAGGGAGGCTGTGTCTCCTACATAGTTCCAAGTACATTAATATTCCTCTCATCATGGAGTTCCTGCTTTTGTCTGACTGTATGGCAGCTGCTGTGTACCCATCCCTCGAGTGGTGGCTGAAGTTATGTCTGTACCTGTCTTACAATTAGAAATACCAGGAGCAATGGGTATCAGTGTGTGTGTGTGTGTGTGTGTGTGTGTGTGTGTGTGTGTGTGTGTGTGTGTGTGTGTGTGTGTGAGCTCAGCGTGCTGGAAGGATTGACTTGCCTCCTGTATCGCTTTGAGCAGCAGAATGTCAGGCTCCTAGGAGAGGAGAGCAAGCAGGTTCTCCAAAGACCCGGGTTGATTCCCTGCTGCGTCCCTCCTGTCCATTCAAGATCAAGGTTCATTGTGACTTAAGGGCTGGGTTTGAAGACAGACTCTGAGGGATGGAAACAGCTTTGTCAGGCCAGAGAAGACAAGCCTCTCTTTGTATTCATAGCTCATTCCCCTGCCTTCCTTTGCCCTATTGATCTCTTCCTGCTATGATATGAAAAGTTCACTCTGCGAAGGGGAATTTTGTGACCAAAAGGCATTTCACATGATGCTGTTTCCTTTCGGAGAGAAATCATACTGAATGATGACTGGAAGGAAGGAAAGGCAGGGCAGTGGTTCCGGAGCTGGAAACACTTGTACACTTATTCCATCCTCCTGCATTTACTAGACCTGTGATCTTGAGTGTATGATGGCAGGTTTCTGTGCCTCAATTTACCCTTTTGTGAAACAAGTCAACTCCCTTTATCAAAAGACGTGGTAAGGGATATGTTAAGAGAAGCTTTTCTCATAGCACTTCAAGCATAGTGTTCCTCTCAGAAAAATGGTTTTGATATTAAGAAACCACCAGGGGAAAATATGCCATAGGCTCAGGCTAAGTACTGTACACCAGGGCAAATGACTGATTTTTTTTCAATAGGCACAGTATCTCTTCAGAGGAGGTGCCAATTCTGACTGATAGATGGATTGGGATCCAAAATCAGGCCCCATGTGGCCTTACTGCAACTCCTTTACTATAAAGCAGAGCCAATGACTATGAAAAGCCTCCACTTGAACCCCACATGGCAATTACTCAATGGTCTTACTCAATGGTCTTGGTGGTGTGGTTTCTATATGAACTCCATTTTTGGCTTTTTGGATGGATGAAGTGGTTGCCCCTGGGTAGATGTATTGCATGCAATATAATCATCTTATGGCCTTATTGATCATCTTCTGATCAATGATGATTGCATAACTCATAAAATGACACATATTTCCAAAATTCCTTGGTGCTCAGCACAGTTATGTCAAGTAGTGAATAGCAAACATTTGCTAAAATGTGATAGACATAAAATAACATGTGCACATCCCGAAGTTCTTAAGAATATTTTGACAAGAACGGGAGTAAATACCTCTTTTAAGGAAGAGTTCTCATGGTTTGTCTGTAAGCGACCCCTTCATATTGAACATTAGTGTAAGAAACATCCCCCTATTGCAGTTTGCTTTGTCTCAAATTCTGCCCTAACCACATTCGAGATAAGAGAAAAATATATGTAAGATATTTCTTTCTCAGTAAAAATCTCCCTGTAAGATAGATAATATGTGCATAGAAAAAAACAGCAGGGATTTTAGAAAATGATATTGGCTGTAGAAAGAAAATCGCAATAATGTACAATAGTAATTGAGGTGGAAAGAAAAGATGCTTCCAAATATACGAGCCAGAAAATTTCTCATAAAAGGACAGAACTTGGTCTCGAAATCATAAAATGTACTGGATAAAAGAGCATGGTCTAAGTAGAAGAAACAGTTGTGTAGGGTGGAGGTAGACTGGCTTTACGCAGGAAGGCTGGTTTGGATCATAATATGGAAGGATTAGTCAGGATCTGGGTACTTGGATTGAACTCGCCTTGCTGCCTAGCCTGGCTCCCACAATTCTAAATGGTTTAGAACTTCAGCTTAATACTTTCCCATTTTGCTTTTTAAAAAGTGTGTAGTCCTCTTGACATAGACTGTTAGAACCATAAAGTATTTGAGGGAAATACAGTTCTATGTATTCATTGGACATCCAGGTCATGAAGTAGGAACCTTTGGGGGTTTGTGAATCTGCTGGTGTTTCACAGGTGTAGCAGAATGACTTCAAGATTTATAGAGTAGAAGTGTTTGAAATATACACAGTATTGTTCTAGTAATTTTATCAGAGTCCTGGCTGAATTCACATTTTCAATATTATAGATCTTAATTGTTATATTTGTTTCCAGTATGTTTATTTCAAGGGAATGGCTGTCATGGAATTCTCTAACTGATAGTTTTTCAATATGTATAGTTCTGATTTGACTATATGTTGCAGGATATTTGATCACGTTGTGAACCTGCAAATTGTGTTGGTTAATAGAAAAACCTATTTCTAGTTAGGGTGTAGCTCAGCTTTAGCACACACTTTTTAGTTTTCTGGCTGGAATACAGACACACCCTTAGTACTCACCTTTAATCCCAAACAATGAAGGTAATGTTAGTTTGCAGAAGGAAGCACCCATGTTTGAAAGAGATTTCTAAATGAGTGGTAGACAAAGTGGTGAATCAGAGAAAGATTTGAGAGAATAGGATATGCCTAACTCTCACAAGAAGAAAGAGGAAAGGGCAACTACTTAAGAGAGCAGCAGGAGGAAGGGGGAGCAGCTTTACCCAGACAGTTTTACAGAGACAGATTGTAGAGAGAACAAGTTAGGCATAGAGGAAGACAGAATGAGGCAGAAGAATTGCCAGAAGTAATTTGAGGCCAAGCAGAGCAACTTGGGAGTAGCCAAAGACTAGAACTGATAGCAGCTAGACTGAATTGATAAGTGTGGAGAGGAGTTTGAGTCAGAAGAGCTGAGCTGACCAGCCAGCTAGAGATCAAAGAGAACTAAAGAGTGAGCTTATTCAGCAGTAAGTCTCAGAGGCTGAAAACACTCTAGGCCTAGATTAGGTTGTACAGAGGCTAGAAGCTTCCAGGACTAGGCCTAAGCTAGCAAACTGAGGCAATAATTCTCAGAGACAACAATTGCATCAGGTGAATAAAAAAATTTTTTACAACTATACATATATGTTGACTAGGTGTATTGTTAGTTGTAAGTCAAACAATGTAGTTGCTGGGAACTGAACCTGGATCCTCTGAAAGAACAGCAGGCACTGTTAACTGCTTTACCATTCTCCAGCCTCATGAGATAAAAAAATAGAATAAATAAATAAACAAATCTGACTGTAAAATGTTAGGCTTATAATCAGGAAGATTACAAGTTTTTGTTTTAATCATTGATAGTAAATGTAATTGTCCTTTGACAGGACTGACTACACACTTTTCTCTATGTCAACCATGTAGCTTTAGTATGAAGCGAAAAGAGCCATGTCTTCAAATTATCTGGAGTGTATTTGATTACTTTTCAATCTGGAAAGTAATGCAGAGCGTCCTTCAGAGACCCGTTTGATACATACTCCATTGTTTATGGAAATGGACATTTCACTGCAGTGTGTTATTAGACTAGACCACTTTGTATGACGGTTTATGAGTCATTGTTGAGTTTCTGAGGAGTAGTTTGCTTAAATGTAATAGTAGGGCTGACTGACAGAATGGAGACAGGGATTGATTACTAACTCTTAATATTTCTAGCATCATGCACTTGGGTGACTGCTTTCTAAGTACTCCCAGGCAAGGGTGGTAGATCTTTGTTCTTGCTAAGGCACTCTTCCTATAGATACATATCAGAAAGAAAAGGAGCCATGCTGTTTCCTACAGTTAATCTCCACAAAGAAACAACTAGATAAACAATGCATTAATTAAGTCTTCTCAAATAGAACTCTAATTGAAAACTATGGAAACAAGGATGGGCCAATACTTACAAAGCGTCACAAAAACCAACACAGTAACAACCATTCGTTTTTCTTGAAAATTCTGCACTGTGCTGTCTCACATCTAGGTTTGTCTGTCATCCCGTTCTTGATCTAGCCTTTGGCTAGACATTCTTTCTGTCCACTTTGCTCACTATCAAATATCTTTGTCAATACACTAAGCATAGCTCTGTTAAGACTGTCTCTGAGCCATTATCCCACAGAATGACTTATACATCACTTTCTTATATAGGTAATACACTTCACACAAAGTGTCAATGCCCAAATCATTATTTCTACAAGCCATGGGCTGTAGTTCAGCAACTGTGGGAAGAGCCCATAGCTAAGGCAAGCAGTCTACATGGCAGCTTGACACAATGGCAGTGACTGGAATGTCCCCTTAAGAGATAGAGTATTTTACTGAAGTAATCGATATTCTGGCTAAACTCATTGGGAGCTTTTGTTGTTGTTACTACTTTTTTTTTTAAAAAAAAGAGCGTATCTACTTTACTACAAGTTAGAACTGGCCAATGAATACATCATTAGTCATTCATGATCTGAATTCTGGTGTGTGGATTAAATTACAGCAAACATTAAAGGCCTGACACACTATTTCATATTAAATAAGGTTGTGGTATTACTCAACAATGGCCCTTTAAAGATAAGATGTTAGAGCTTCCTTTTCTCTCTTCCTCTTAATTCTGGTGAAGGTTGTTTTTGTTCCAGGGATGTACTTCTGGGATTCTACAAAAACCCCATCATGTATCCTTTGTCCTTGTTGGCATTTGTATAAGAGAACCCATGGTCCTGACCTGTCTTCCAACCAAACAGACCATGGAGATTTGGCCAAGTCTTAAGCCTATCCCCCTTTCCACAGCACAGCACTGACCACATTTCTGAACAAAACACTGTTTTCAACATTACCCATGTTTAATTTGCATGCATCTGCTCAACAACTAATGCTAGGACACACAATGGACTTCTGGCTATTAGCACAAGGACATGCTGGGGCACTAGGACTGTTTTTTAAAGGTGAAGACAGTTGAACAGAGAAGAAAGAAAAAGCATATGAAATTAAAAGTGAGAAAAAGAGACTCAAACCATGAACTAGAAAGTCCTGAACACTTCCTAGAATTATGTCTGATTATTTTAATGCTTTTTTAATAGGAGAGAGGCAGGGGTTGGGACAAGGAGAGACATAAGGAGATTATCTTCGTGAAAAACAATGATAAGGCCATTTAGAAACAGAATCATTCTCCCTTTCTCTATTGGTCTTTATAAAGGGATTATTTTGTGATTCCATTAAATAATTTCAATAATTTTCTATTTGTAAATACAGCCTTGAGTCCAGGGAATCTGTTTCTTGGAGTTCTTTGGTGTAGAGGGACCTCATAGCACATCAATAAATACAGCTTTACAAGGGAGCTCATTAGAGAGTAATCAGAGAGTAATTGGTCCTCTGTGTTACACACTGTCCTGGGGCCGTGCCTTGGAGAACTAATCATTTAGGCATTAACACTTTATGGGAAGTACATTTCCTCATTTCTAAAAACATATATTTAGCCCCTAGATAAGGCTGCCTTTTCTAAAAGTTTGAGTTCTGAGATTTCAAAAAGTCAAGCTGGGTAGGAGAACTCGGGTGGAGGATTTGATGGTGAAAAGCCAAGAACAACTATAAATTAAGAAAACAAACAAACACCAAAAAATCATAGTGCAGCATTTTTCTTAAAGTAGACTCTGTACATAGCCAGATTTTCAAAATGAAATGTATATTTTGTGATCACATTTATTTGCTAGTGCAAAAAGATAAATGAGACTAAAGGATGTTTGTCTCTAGTAATTTCTGAGTTACTCATGCTTCGGAATACACAAGATAGGACATTTATCTAGGTGTATAGATCTAGAAGTACAAACAGGAGCACAGGTTTGCGCTCTTTCAATAAGAAAGTGATTAATTTTGTGGCGCATGGGTAGATAGGGAGGAGGGAAAAAAGTAAGATAAGGATTAAAAACCATAGGCCTACAACTACTCTCTCCAGGCTTTCAGAAAAACATAATGTTGAGCCTGAAAGAGGGATGGAGTCACACAAGGGTGCCACTTTGTAATTTCCCTTCTACAAAATCCTGAAATGCATCTGCCCCTGGAGATGAGGAAGTGGCTGGAGGAATGAGGTGTTGAGGCCAATGGGAAGACCATTTCTTGACCTGGGATCGAAAATACCAGTGTGCTTAGTTGTTCACCAGAGGGTGTGAAGAGTAGGTATGACTGTCTCTGTTTTAAAAAACTATAAACATGTCTGCCACAAATTAGAATGCAAAAAAAAACCAATTATGTACGCCACTGTTACCATTTTTTCATCTCAGAGCCAAGAAGAGACAAACTCATTACTACTGCCAAGAGCAACATAGTTACCATTGGGTTTCAAGCGTTTCCTGTGATAATTAGTTTTTTCTGTTGGTTTCACTAAATCTAGAATCGGCTTGGGAAAGCAGGCTCAAGAAAGAACTGATTAGAATAGGATGACCTGTCGGCAGGCTCGAGAGGAGATTTTCTTACTTGGGTTAATTGAAAAGAGAAGGCCCACCTTAAGTATGGGTGATAGCAGTTTACCTTGTAAGCCCTAGATTGAATGAAGAGAGAAAGCCCACTAGCATGGCAACATTAATTCATTCCTCTGTGATCTTGACTTTGGATGCAGTGTTATTAACTGGTTCAAGTCCCCATCGCCTTGACGTCCCTGGAACAATAGACTGGCACCTGGAACTGAGAGCCAAATAAGCCCCTTCTCTCTTAAGTTGCTTTGGCCTCACTATTTTATCACAGCGATAGAAAGGAAACCTCCTATTTTCTAATTCTTCTCAGATTTACCCAACAGAGTATTTACCTTCCTCAGATTTACAAAAGGGGCACTAACAACTCTGTTTTATGGGAAAGTAGCATGGTGCTATATTACTACAAAGTAGCACCTTTATCTGAGGGTGGGCCAGGGCTACCCTGAGTGTTAACTGCTAATGCAGGTGCTGAAAACTAGGGAGCTAGGGTCTAACAGGCTTCTAATGAGTTGTCTGGAAAAAAATAATCAGAACAAGAAAGACTACTGAAGTATACCATGGGAAGATCCAATATGTTTGAATCGTATAGTCAGTTTCTAATTTCAGAGTAATTTCTCTCACACATGTGCTAAAGTGTAAAGAAACATCTAATAAGATTTAACACTTCAAAGTCATTAAGTAAGTAATTAACTAATGAATACACATAGCAGCCCAGTGAGATTGGCATTAGGCATACACCAATTCACAGATTCCGGGCTGTTGTTTAGAAACCCTTGCATCTGTTTGCATCCCTATCTTTTGAGCCTTTGAAATGGATCAATTGTTACAATGTCTCCACTGAACGGCACACATCAGATTTCTCTCTGGAGAAAAGGGAGCTTGGTGCTCTATCGTATGAATTTTCAAACAGTCACATAACACAGGGACTTTGCTAGTGGTCTGGGCTCTGATTTCAAATATTCTTTGCCCGCTTACATTATATTTGCCTTCAGGAAAAAATAATCTATACCTGTTCTGAAATGTAAAAAGGGGGGTGGTGGTGGAAGTGAGCAAACACCTAGTGGAATTCGTTTACACTGTGTCTTAGTTTCTGTTGCTGTGACAGTTACTCTGACAAAAGCTACTCAAGGGAGAAAGGGTTTATTTTATCTCAGCATTTAAGGCATAGCCTGTTAGGGTATGGAAGTCAAGGCAATAGGAGCCTGAAGGAACTGGTTCCAGGATGTCCCTAATGAAGACACAGGGAGGGACGTATCCATGCTATAAATTACTTCTTTATTTACACAGTCCAGTATCCTCTGTGGGAATGGTGCTATCCACAGAGGCTGGGTTTTCCATCCCAATTTAGGCAATCAATGTAAATTCCCCTTCGGTACATAAAGGTCTGTTTCTGAGGATCCCAGATCATCAAGATAACAATCACAGACCTCTGGAGAGTTTTCTCTTACGTAATTTAGCCATCTCATTGCATGGAGTTTTAATTTTTAAAGCGATGCGTTTCTCTAAATGTTTACATTGGCTTCACACCAGAAATCAACTATGTTAAAAATTCATTTATTTTTATAGGGCTGGGGACATGACTCAGCAGTGGGCAGACAAACACGGCCACTGAGTTTGATCACGAGAATTGACATGACAGGGGGAAACCGATTTCTGCAAGTTGTCCTCTGACCTCCACATGTACACACATGCCCTGGTGTGCGCAGGCACACAACTTCTTCTTCTGGCCACGTGACTTAACGTTAACAGAAAGAACTTTGAGGAAATATGACATAGTGATGGTTTGAGGACAAAATGAACAGTGGAGGGGACTTGGGCTATAGGAAAAGCATCCAGACAAAGCTTTATGGGGGGATTAGAATGAGGACAGTTGCAATTTCTCAGATGATGCTGACTGAATGGAGATGCCATTGTTAGTAGAAGCAACAGCAGCATTAGAGTAGTTCTTCAGTGCTAAGGAAAACCACCACCGTTTAACAAATCTATTAAAGCGTGTTCGCATGGGGCTCTCGAGCTGCTGGAAGATGCCTCTCATGTCCGACATCTGATGTGATGACTGATCAAGAAACATTTAGCCATCATGGCCAACTGCTGAACTGGCAACTTCAGGCCGTCCACCTTGCCACCAAAGTCAGCTGGCTGCTCTGTGCGAGCCCTCGGTGAGAATAGGCAGAGGTCTCTCACTGAGAGCCTGCTCAGCCCACTTGGCACCTTTGTCTCTGCTTCCCTTCAGAATCATCTTGCATCATAAAGTGGCATTCTGCAGAGGGCAGAACAAGCAATACCTCATGCTATTAGTCTAACCAAACTACAAGCTGGACTTAACTCCAGCTTCCCTCTGACGTAAGGGAATAAAAGCAAGTCTTCCATGCTGAGACTGAATTGGAATACCTTTAAAATTATACAGGTCTCACCCATGCGGATGTGACTCTGCCAACATCGATGGACTGGTTTCAGACTTACTTACACCTTAAAACCACTTCTGTCTTTTTAACTTTCACCCCCCCTCTTAATTTCACTCGCCAGCCCCCTCTCTGAGCCATACTCTGACTCACTCTGCTTGAATTCTGGCTGGCACAGGCCAGTGCAGTGAAGGCTGCAGCTGTTAGCGCCCCTCCTCCCCGGCTCATCCTGAGGTCTGCAAATGAGCTTTGCAGGCTGACACTGCGTTCTGCAGTTTATTTGACAAATAGATTTTGTGGCCTCTGAGTTTTCATATAACTCATAAATCCTCCAAGCCGATAGAGGCTGTCTGTCAGATGCAAATTCCATACATTTGGAGATAAAGAGGGGAGTGTCCTTGTATCAGAATGGACCCTCACCTTTTGGACAATTATATTTAAAACCACTCTGAGAGCAAGCTAAGATAGTCTCCTGCTGTTGCCTGCCTGCCTGCCTGCCTGCAAATGTCTTCTCCCCTTCTGTCGTAAATCGCGCTGGCATCTTTTAAAATGTGCCCAAGAAATGTATTTGGTGTTTCCAGGGCTGGGTTTTAGCGAGTTGAATTGTGTTTGGGCTGTATGTTTGACTCATCGCGTTCTGGGTGACATTGGAGTAAATGGAGACTTCGGTCATTCAGCTGCAGGCTCTAAGGAAGCCTGTTGTAACTGTGCATTTTAATGAACTGAATCAGCTGAGGAAATGTTGTCTCTACTGTGCTGTAGCTGTCTGCCTTGTGAAGCACCTCCCTGTATACACAGAGGACTTCTTTTTCTTAAATGGCCTTTCCTCTGTGCTCTTGAAGAGTGTTGGGCCATTTCTTTCTCTTTTTTCTCCCCGTTAAGTTACAGGTGGAGAATGAACTCTAAAACCCAGGAGCAAGCTCGGCTGCATTCTTTACAGCACTTGGCACTAAGGCCCTGCAGCAGTCAGCATGTCTTCCCTGGTGTGCACAGGGGCACTTAGAAACCTAAGTTGTTTTGTCTGATCACCAGAGATGACATCTGCACTTGGCAACAATTGAAATATGAATAAAAGATCAGACAGGGTTTCCTCCCCGTGTGTAGATTCATCAGTGGGCCACTGTGAACTCAGCCAACAATGGGAATGAGTTAACCATTCAACACTTTTGCACAATGTGCTGCTGGGTCTTCAGAGGAATCGAAGGCGACAGTTGTGGGTAGCGGTGTAGTATACAAATCTGACCTCTGGGGAATGATTTGAAGGCCTCTCTGGAAGGTTGCTGAATATTTCCAGATTATCTCTTGCCTCTATGATTGGCGACAGGTTAAATAATCACCTGGTTCCTTCATTCAATCGCTTGATATTTCATGCAGATTTGCTAGTTGGAATGATGTTAAGGCAGAATTCAGAATAATGTATGCCTGAATTCAGTCTTTACAGAGGCACTCTTCATGAGTTAGTCCAAGTATGGTTCATTACTGAGAAGAAAAACTGTTATAAAACCCCACCTTTCCTATGTGGATGTAAAAGTCTGTAAGAACTGGAAAGAGTGATAATGTAGCCACTGGAGCTGTCTGAAGCAAGAGGACATGTATTAAAATGGGAAGAACTGATTGTGGTGGAACCTTCGGGCTGATAGGACGAGATGGACAAAGAGAGATTGTTATTAGAAGACGATTTAAAATTAGGCTAGCTTAGAATTACAGACAGCATGAATTCATACTGTGGAGCTCTTGGAGATCTCTGTGGCCTTGTTTACAAAGAATGGGAAGGTCTCATTGGTATCCTCCTATGACAAATATCTCGAAGACCAGTCTGTTCTGTGGATGGCAACCTTTACCACTGTCCCCAACCTGAGCACCTCCTCACATGTAAAATAATAGGCCAAGTCTGCCCTACCTTCCAAACCATAGCTAAGATGTGGCTTAAACACAGACTAGAGAGCATGTGGTTTCTACTCTGAATCAAGCTGCAATTTACAAAATTATAGTTTTTCATTTAGAGCCTCAAAGAACTCGAATGCAGCTAGAATATTTTACTCTCTATTTCATTAAATTATTAGACTGTATCATTTTAATTATTGGTTTGCTAAGAGATTAAACATCATTACTGTTTTCCCTTTATTATGATCTGAAGGTACGTGTTCAAGTCTTGTAGATAAGCTTATAAATAAAAGTTGGATAGAGAGACGAAAGGAAGAACCCACTGTGGAGATGAGAGAGAAGGCACTCAGGAGAAAGGAGTTGGGGACGGAGGGATGGAGGCATGGAGGGATGGAGGGGTGGAGGGATGGAGGCATGGAGGGATGGAGGGATGGAGGGATGGAGGGATGGAGGCATGGAGGGATGGAGGGATGGAGGGATGGAGGGATGGAGGGATGGAGGGATGGAGGGGTGGAGGCATGGAGGCATGGAGGGATGGAGGCATGGAGGGATGGAGGGATGGAGGGATGGAGGGATGGAGGGGTGGAGGGATGGAGGGGTGGAGGGATGGAGGGATGGAGGGATGGAGGGATGGAGGGATGGAGGGATGGAGGGATGGAGGGATGGAGGGATGGAGGGATGGAGGCATGGAGGGATGGAGGGATGGAGGGATGGAGGGATGGAGGGATGGAGGGGTGGAGGGATGGAGGGGTGGAGGGATGGAGGGGTGGAGGGGTGGAGGGGTGGAGGGGTGGAGGGATGGAGGGGATACTCCCATGGGTAGCTTTTGGTTCCATGTGATTTGTATGCTTTCTGCATACTTGATTTTTATTTCATGAGATGAAGAGAAAGATGAATGTACCACCACAAGTCTTTGAAATTTGGAGGTTCCAATAGTAGTTTGCTGGAGATGTGTGTGATCAGAGAATTGCAGACCTGCAGCCTAGCTCCTAGGGAGATGGCAGGGTGACCCCCACCCTGAGCAGGAAGAGAGGCAGAGAGGTGAGGCCTCAGAATGTGCCCAAAGCAGCAAGCACACAGCACCCAAGATAAATAGCCATCGAAACTCAAGATGAAAGGACCTTTCCAGGAACAGGTGCTCCAAGAGATGCCAGGGTCCTGTGAGATCACTGAAACAAAGTGCAGTGATTTAAATAAAATGCTATTCCTTGGTTCTTTAAAAGCTGTTTTTCAAGTGCCCTGGAAAACATCGACAGTCCTGAGGACTATCATAAGCAAAAGCCACTGTCAGACCATTGCCAGCATTGAAACAATTTTTATATCTGAATATAATTGCCTATATACTCTACTTATTTTAAAGAATAGTTTTTGAAATTGCCTCAGTGATAAAATGGGAATATTAAATGCAGAATAGGATGTGATATATGATATATAATATATGATATAATATATAATATTATGTATTATATATAATATATTATATAATAAACATTAGACTGATGCAAAAAAGCTTCCAAAGAATTCATAGGTCTGCTCTGGGTTGTTTGTCACAGTAACTTTATCACAATGGCCAGAAGTGTCTGTACCAAACAACACTAGAAGAACTAAGGAAAGAAATCTTGTTTGCTCAGAAGCCTAAAACCAGTGTTTTAAGAACTCAACCATGGAACAGCCTGTGACATAGTTTCTGTCACAGGTTTAAAGGACAGGAAAGGGGGGATAGTGAGACCAGGGAGGGGTGGAGGGTGAGTAGGGGCAGAATTGGCTGCATCCTACAAGGGCTGAGATGGCTTTTGGATCTGAGAATGAAGGAGCACAGAGGCAACAAAACATCTGATGCTTCAAGAACCCTATATCAGGGATGGGGAAGGGTCTCAGCATGAAGGTGGAGAGATAGCTTGGCTTCCTTTGAAGGCTGAGGACTGTTGTCACACATGGCTTCAGTAACAGACACGTGCCAAGATATATCTGAACTCATTTTGCAGCTTAGCGCCTTCCCTTTGAGTTTAATGGAAATCTCCTTCTAACTAAAACTGTACTGGAACATGAGCGTTAGGATACATGAGGGTACTTAGATATTAGGGCGCACGAGGAAAGGAGAACATCACTGTTCCTCCTAGGACACAAGCCACTTCTTCAGGGAGGGGCTTGGAGGAGAGAGAAGGAGGCATAACATGGTAACTATGAATGAATGAGTGAATGAGTTTCTCGAACTCAACGGGAGGGGATGGATGATGTACCTTGCCTTGGACCACAATGACGGCTCCAGGAAGGATGATATAAGGGCTGTTTGAATAGCTTTTTGCTCCCTGAAACATTTTCCTCAGTCCTTTCCTCATGGCTATTCCAAGCACACACGTCCTACCCTTAGCTAAGGCAGGAGATTTTCTCTTTGTAAAAGGAAGAGCTCTTGGATCCTTGGATGGAACATTTGCCCTGGACCTGGGAAGAGACTTTCAGTCAGGCGTGTAGAGCCCCTGGGCAGAGGGAATTCAGTATAGATGACCTTTGAAAATGGTGAAAGTCACAGGAGGCCTAGAAGCCCGGAGGTAGATAACCACACCTGACTCTAGGTTTCACTGAGAGAGGAGCCCAGGCTCCTAGAACATTTCAGTCATGCCACAGACAGAGCAAAACAAAACCTCTAGAGCAGGAG
Source organism: Rattus norvegicus (assembly GCF_021556685.1). Lineage (NCBI taxonomy): Eukaryota > Metazoa > Chordata > Mammalia > Rodentia > Muridae > Rattus > Rattus norvegicus. The sequence goes on along the minus strand of NC_141553.1, from coordinate 25,306,046 downwards.
AGAAGAGGAAATGCGAAAGTCGGATTCAAGATTCCAGTGATAGCCTCGGAGGGCAAGTTAGTAAGTAGTCAAGAGAGTAAGGCATAGAATGTCCATCGCTGGAGTCAACGTTTTAAATTAAATATGCAATAAGAGTCTGTAAAGAGTTTTTAAAAAATCTACCATGACCTTTCCCTTTTGATTTATCGCTACCTCCATGCTTTTGCATTTTACTGCAAACTAATAAAGACCCCACGCATCAAAGTGTGTTGCATAATAAAAATGAGCAGAGTAGAGCCCATTAAAGTATATGTAGAAATTTACATTTTACTACTCAATCCTACCTATAAACAACAACGTAGGATTAAATGCATGGTGCCTTTTAATGGTATGAAAGGGGGGTGGAGTAGATGCCGGAGGCTGGGCTCCGTCCATGACTAGCAGGTTAACATTTCATTAGGAGACAGAAATCTCACGAGCAGATCATTGGAAATCATGTACTGAGGAGGACCAAAGGGAGGGTTGCTTGCGTTACGATGCCTCATTTGAATGGGGCAGGAGTTACTTTAGGGAAGTCCTATAAGGCAGCACAGGTATAAGATATGGATCTATAGGATATGTATATTTTAGCATCATCGTCTACCAAATGACAGGTTAAGTGAAAGGCCAAAATACATTTACAATATGTCTCCTGCCATATCACCCACTTTTAAGTCCTCTAGTTAACTCCCAAGGCACAGATGTTGCTTTGATTTCCAATGAGCATAAGGCAGACAAACTCAAACAAAATACTCATGCCCTATCTTTTACATTGCTGTGCAAGTTGGACAAAAGCCTTCCCCAAGTTGATGGCGACCCTAAAGAGGTCATTTGTGTTATTACCATTGGAGAGTAGCCTATCACTTCTACCAGTCTCTACGGCTACCGCATTTGTCCAACAGTACGTGATATACACTGGTTCCTTTAATGCTCTTTCTGACGTTCTGATTACTTGCATTCAAGGAGAGAAAATTGTGAGAGAGATCAATAGGAACAGCAAGGAAAACTGTAAGTGAAACAGTCCGGTGAAGCCACAATAATCCACAAGAGGCTAATATCCTTGTGCTTGACACCCACTGCCCGATGGGTCTCTCCAGTTCATCAATAAGCTGCAACCGCAAGAATGCTGAGTAAGGATTTATGTTTAAACAGAGCCTTGTGCTTTTGGATGGGAAGTGGATACCGGAGGCAATGAGTCTTCAACAAAAACTGCCTTTGCCGAATGTGTGTAATCTTTTCTTTAATGTTCAACATGCAATGCCAAAAAACCCATTTCATCCTTGAGAAGACAAAACTCTTGATTATTGATGCTCCTAATTGATGAAATACAGGTGATGCCTTCCATGCCTAAGGTCCCTTACTGCTTGTCCTGAGTTAGCTAATTGCGTAGGCAATGGGTGTTAGTATTTGCAAGATTAGTAATTCAATTGTATCATCTCATTTTTTCCCCACTGAAAATCATAAAACACTATAGAAACATCTAGCAGGTTTAAGAACAAAGATAGAAGGGTCAGTTGGCCTTTCATTTCCTTTATGTTATAATTTTTAATGTAAATACATTTTCTATTGGGTAATTGGTACTCTCTCCCATCCATGAGATGGTGTATATGCTATAAACAGGTTTTGTGAATGTAATTTCACAATAATGGGCTTTTTTGCACAAATGGAATTACAGTTTCTGAGTGGAGCAACAGAAGCAAAGATAATATCTTTTAGGGAGTAGAGGGCCTCCCCAAAATAGTAGGAAAATGCAGAAATTTGTCGGGAAATGATTCATTTCTACTTCAGAACTTGCTGGGAAGGACAAGACAAAAGAAACTTCTCTGGCCTATCCTGAGATGGGTCATGCCAGTCCCAGAATCCCCTGCTTTTAGACAGTGGTTCTAGTATACTCTCTGACAGTCTTCTGTTGTGACCTAGAGAGCCCCATCTTCTGTCATCCTAGGAAGTGAGGCCAACAAAAATTCCTTTAAAACCCCTGCATCTTCTCTCTGCTCTCTAGATGTTCCAGGAACCCAGTTAGCAAAGAGACCATTTCCACATTCATTAACCACATACTCAGGGAGGTGGGAAGTAGGATTGTGGTCTTTATCTGATTAATTACCTGCTATAATAATAAAAGGAATTAAAGAAATAAAAGGAATAAGAGAAATCTCTTGTTCTTTATGCCTCTTTTTGATAGCCCACTGGCTGCCAGTGCTCATAGTTACTAGTGAAGGCAAACTGATTCTGGCCCTAGGGGTTCCAAGCCTCCATCAGGTTGTGAAGGATGAAAGCCTTGATTTCGATGCCCGTGACCCACGTGGTGGCAGGAGGTGTTAAGCTTGCAGAACACATATGGTCCATTCTAGTGCTTCCCAGAGGCAGGGCCACCTTGCCAGCCGAGCTTATTTGTCAGTGTAAAGTCAACCGAATCCATGATGCTCAAGGGAGGGAGGCAAGCTGAATCAACAAGGAAAGCCTCTGGCTGACTTGAGGTACAGATCAAAAATTTATTTAGTCTGATAAGTTTTTGCTTCAGTGTTCTCTGGTTGGTACTGCTACATTTATCATATATATGGCATATACCATATCCACATATACATGATTATTAATAAAATCTTACGTCTTTATTCTTCCTCAAGATGGACATAAGAAAACCCGAGATGAAGGATCTTAATCTTTGTAGGAGTCAAAAGTTCTAGACTCCCTGATACAAAATGATTTTTCTTTTGACCTGTACCAAAGACAGGGCAGAAGCAAGCACAGTAGAATATCTTACTATGTGATATTTTAAACACACACACACACACACACACACACACACACACACACACAGAGGGAAGGACCACTTTATAAAAAAAAAAAAAAACAAAACTTTTCACACTCACTTTCCTGACAGCCGTGAGCAGCCATTAGTGTAAACTAGTATATTGCGTGGGTGTTTTCAGATTTTGAGAAGCTGAGAAATGTACCTGAGTCGACTTAGCAAGTGTCAGAGAGAGAGAGAGAGAACAGAATTGAGTCTTAATTTCTAGGGCTTCTAGTCTGTCATGCACAGCTGTGATATTTTTCCCTCGAGTGAAACACAATTAACTTTTAGTTTCCTTTTTGTGGTATTTTTACGGTAGTCTATCTGATAATTCCAAATCACCAATGATTTTGGAGGTTGAGTGAAAATCAGGTCCAGTTCATTTGACTGCTGTGGCTGAGGACATTGTGATTTCTCCTTGTGTGTCTAGGGTGATGGCATTTGATTAGCTTCGAAGAGGCTTTTACCACACAGTATTTAATACCCACGCATCTTGTTTCTCTTACAACGTTATTCAGTTTTGCTGGTAGTATTTTCCTGCATATGGTTTGTCCCAAATGCTCTTTGTTTATTATTATTCTTTTAATACACATGGAAAAGAGAGTATGAGGATAGTAAGATGCCAGGGGTTTGCTACAGATCTAGATCTCGATTAGAACCCTGAGCTGGGGAGTGGGGTGGGGTGGGAGGATGAGGGGGGGAACCACTTGGCTTTTGAATTTTTCATTTTGCATGGCTCAAATCTCACTTGCTGTGTATGGGACTTATTCTGTCTCCAGCTTGAATGGGCTATCCACTCCTATCTGATGCTAGTCTAATCCACATTTTAAACAAGCAATTTGTGTTCTCATATTGGTAAATGACAAAGAAAGAGACGCTTGGCACACCTACAGCATCCTGACATCCCTTGCCAGAGTTGTGAGTGTGACGCTGCTTTCCCCTTCCCCAGAAGGAGAGCATAATTTCATTATCCATGAATCAGCGCCTCTTAGACTGTAACATCCTTGTCAGAGAGGCTAAGAGCACCACTGTTTAGCTAGCAGCAGAGGAGGAAGGAGGGAGAAAGCCCCGGGGCGGGGTAGGGTGGGGGGCGAAGCACAGGTCACTGACATGGTCGACAAACTGGAGAACAGTTCTCATGCCGAGGAGGAGGCCTCCTTCCATGCATAGCTGCGCCATAAGCAAGAGTTGGTCCTGATTCAATTCTCTCTCTCAACAGCAACGCAGGGATCTGGTTCCCCTGTTACACTCTATTTCAGAATCCTGACCACAAAAAATAGTAACACTTTTAATGAAAACATTACAGACCACTTGAGCTAATATCGTTGAGTAGTTCAGACGCTTAAAGCGTTTCTTATCTATTTCTATTGCGTTGCTGCTTGCTCTGTGACTTCTGGTACTTATTTCTAGCTCTCGATACCAATTTTATATCTTTTCTTTCTGTTACCACTGAGAAAATAAGTAGGCACTTATATCTTTGATAATATGGATGATCATTATACCTCACATCAAAGTTAACAATAAATATGATGCACAGAGAAACCTATGCTGCCAATAGGTTCACAAAAGACAAAACCAAGATGCTAAAATGTGCGAACAGATGTAGTTACTTAGACTATCCACTAGAGGTCAGTGCCACTCTATGGAAATCAGCATTGCCACTCTCTGCTTAGATAGTTGACTCACCAAACCAAGTTTAAAAAGAAAAAAAAAGGGCGGGGGGTGGGGGAGACGGTTAAAATCTTTAGAAAGAGGGCACGTCAACATCCTTGGAAGGTACAGAGTCACGTAAAATGAATATATCTTGCATAACATTGCTTAAAAGTCTCTAGCTCGGAGCATGCTTGCTTTGGCACAGTGTATACTGGGGTTAATAAATAAAGGAGAAAGAAACGCGACACACAAATCACAAACGTTCAGTTTAAAAGAAGGAACTCCATTTCCTCTCTGTTTTGAGAAAGCATTTAAGGCAGAGAGACTCCGGCATCCATGGGTCTCCAACAGAGCAGTTCAACAGGTCAGAATGCTCCCTTAACTATTTTCCCCTCAGAGGGGAAAGCGACCAGTTAACGTAAAATTGCGATAGAAGAAGAAATGAATAGCCAAGGATTCTTCTCTAATATGCAGTGTGCTTTAAATACTCGTATTAAAACTAGATCCACGGTTACAGACTGCAAGTGCCACGGGGCAGATACAGGACAGTAATTTCTGATCAGGAGGACACTCGCCACCTGGCTTTCCTGGGTGACACAAAGGTGCAGAAACAACTCTAGCCATAGGAGGCACAAATTGGTTCTCAAGGCACTCTGACAGCTGGAGAAGAGTCCTTAACCAAGGAGACACATGTGTTTCAAACTTTTCCCCCTGCCGTTTCATGCCCTGAATCAAGATGTGTTTTGTTATTCAGTCTAAGGCATTTTGTCTGGTGTCTTCCCAGTCAGTAAATCTCTTAAGGCATTAAAACTGAACAGCCTTCAAAATACTGTTCATTCATTTAATCTTCTACTGGTTCCACACACCAAGTGGTTCTGAGCCTTAGGCATACTTTTCAACACAGCAAACAGGTTTTTCCCTATCCCAATGGCACCACAGCACTGATAACTTGAATATATGTATATGAATGTATGTATATATATATACATTCATGTGTGTGCTTGTGTGTGTTTGCACAAACATGTGTTGCTTTGCCTTGACTAGACCTATTTGTTCCCATGGTAAATCAAGCAGAGGATTAAGTAGAGGAATAGAGTGGAATAGAATAGAAACAGGCCTTTTCTTCTCCATCTCAACAGTGCATTTAATTATTACAGTTATCTTCACAGTACAGTAAAAATGAGGCTGACCAAAGGAAGGAAATTTTTTTTAGATGGAATATGTATTTACTGATAGCATAGAAAAAAATGCAAAGTTACAATGTCAGTGAGGAGCACCTCAGTGGATTTGGTCACCCAGCCCGTGATACTGTAAGATGTGTCTGCATTACTAATCCACTGGGGCTCTGTGGCCATTTGGCCTTAATAACTGCATACTCCATGGTTAGTCATGGATAAAGACAGTGCACTTGTGACACTTTTCTGAGCTACTGCCTGGTCTCATCAAAGCACCTTGATAGATCCCCTCGAAACGCTGCTTCTCCTTATTGCTAATAGAAGTATGGTTTTAATAATCTGGATCCCCTGCGGTTATCATACTTCATGTTGACTTGTCTAGATTTTTCCCTTTCAGCCTATGGAAGACCTCCACACTGTAAAAAAATGCTAGTAAGAAATAGCCATTAACTTTTTCGTTGCTATTATTATTATTATTATTATTATTATTATTATTATTATTTTGCAGCAACTGTTTCGGAAGACTAGGGATGTGCTCAGAGATGTGGGGCTAGTCATAAGGTGGACCATCCTTAGTGCAAAAATCAAAATTGTGACGGTCTGCTCCCACACTAAAACTGCTCATCCGAGAGGACAAAAGGGGGTGACAAGAATAAATATATTTCTCTGAAACCCCATAAATACAGAGGGCGTGAATCCACGCTGCAGTCACAGACTTTCACCAATGACATTAAAAACATGCATGCAGCTTGCAGGCTGCCAAGCCGGTTCTGTACAGAATCACACTGATGGATGAGTTACAATACAGATGAACACAGAGACACAGCGATGTCAACAACAGCAGGGCAAAGACAAACTGTCACAGTGTCCGTCTCTTTAATTTCCCCCTCCAGGCTCGATGTGCCAAGGTGTTACCAGGAGCATCCTTTTTAAGGATGGTGTTGGGGAAGCAGTGTTCCGACATCTGAATGAAGCGTCAGTCATTAGGGGTCTGGTTTGTGTAGAACACATCACAGGACATAAAGGACAGCCTCACAAGCCCTGAACAGAACAGCTCAGGGCTCAGGATTCTATGAACTTACACTGGGTTCTTGGAAAAGAACACATCCTAGTGAGGTCCAAGCTTACAGGTCTCTGAGAGAGCGCCTTACCCTAGCAAACCTCATCTCTGAAAACTCCCTCACTTCCAGTGTGGACTATCTGCTTCCTCGGATGGATGGATGGATGTGCCTATTTAACGACTTGGTTGTGTAATGAATCAACATGTTTAGGGGACACACAGCCTGAAGGAAACCGACAGTGACCCCTTTAGTTTTATTCTGCAGCCACAGGGATCCAGATGAGGCTGCAAGGCTCAAACTTTGTGTTCTCAGGGGTCTCCTTGTGTTTGGCGGCCATCTGCTTTGGGCATCTTAACCCTTTGACACCCGTCCCGTCCCTGTGCTTTGTGCTTGGCTTGCTGTAATTTCTGAACCCCTGGAAACTGCTCAGGGATCTGCTTTAACCCGCCACCCTCTGTGGATAGTTTTCTGGGATTTTTCTTTGATAAGGCAGGCATTGTTTCTCATCCCCACTCTCTACAGTGTGCCATAATCCAGTCATCTCAAATTTATTCAACCCTCCAAGGTCCCGGGATCACTCCCCCCAACTCCACCCCCCGGGTTTGCTAAACTGCGAACCACCATAAGCTGGAGCTTTGAGCCTCTTAGATGGAGAAGAGCCAGTGTGAGGATCATGGGAATACAAGTTTTTATCTGGAAACAAACGTAATGTTAAAGAGATCCTTAAAGGGTTTTCTTATACACGAGGCACGGTGTTAAGCCTGAGTTCCAGTTTCACATTGATTGTGGTATTTAAATTTCAAAGGACTTATTATTTATGGGAGGAAAACGACCAGTATTATGAACACACTCTAAGGGGCAGGGATGGCCCTTGCCAGCACAGTGAGAAGGAGGGGGAGGGGCGGGGCACCGTGTTCCCTTGACAGACAGCAGAGTTCAATAAAGTACCCCTTATTTCCCAGCTTTTAAGAGCGCACTCTCTCTGTGTTTCTTTTTTCTTTCTTTCTTTTTCTTTTTTTTTTAAATCGCAATGGTTCATACCTCACATTCCCTGGAGCCTGATTTGCTATAGGTGCAGGGTCCGGTTCCGTTCAGCAGCATCTCGCTGGTCTCCGTGTTGGTGGGTTTATAATCTACATAAAATTCCTGGGTGCCTGGAGTCATTTGCTTGAGCGATTGCCGTTTCTTCTTCCGGTGCCTTCGCATGAGGGAGCGCTGCTGCAGCTGCTTCATGCTGGCGGGGTACCGCTTCCAGGACACGTACATAACCAAGAGGATGACCAGCACCGACAGGAAAAGGGCCACGCTGCCCGCGATGATCTTATGGAAGGAGATGTGCTCCGTGTCCACATCTGTCTCTGGGCTGGGCTCGCTAGCTCCCACCGTGGGGGGCAGCGGAGGCTTGCTCTCGTGCTTAGGCCTGGGGAGCTTGGGCTTAAACGTGGGTTTGGGGAGGGCCCTGGCCAGGTCAAACCTCTCTGTGGTAGTGCTCTTGCCACAGATGCTGTAGTTCTTCACTGCATCGATCACGTTAACCCCCTGCAGCTCTTTGGGACTGGCGCAGAGAATTGTATTCTCTCTCAGACCTTTAAAACTTTTCAGCCAGTTCACCAGGGAGCAGATATTCCTGCTGCATTCCCATATATTCCCAGCAAGGCTGATGTCATTGAGAGAGATCCAAGAATCCAGAATCTCTTGACCAATAAATGTGAGCTTGTTGGAATCCAGGTTGAGGCGTTGCAGATTGGGGACACACTGGAAGACACTGGGTCCACTGAAGGCTTCGATCTCATTACCCGACAGGTCAAGTCTCTGTAAGGAGCTCCAAGTCCAGGACATGGTTTGTCCTATGACACTGATTTTATTCCACTGCATGTACAAGTTCTGAAGGCTCACCAACCTTGGGAAAAGGGCCAGGTTGAGCTTGGAAAATTGATTGTGCTCCAGGTGAAGCTCTTTGAGTCTGATCATGCCAGCAAAGACATTCCTGGCTAAACTTCGGATCCTGTTATAGCCCAGGTCCAGAAGTTCCAGGTTGCGACAGTCTTGGAAAATCCGCACCGGGATGGTTCTCAGTGAGTTGGAGCGGAGGTGTAAACTGAGCAGCTTCCTCAAGCCCCGGAACTGTTCAGATCCCAGAGAATGGAGCTGATTATAGGACAGATCCAAGTTCCGTAGATTGGTCACAGGTCTGAAGGTGTTGTTAAGGAAATAGGAGATTCTGTTGGAACTCAGAATCAACTCTTTGAGTCTGCGTATCCCATTGAAAGCATTCTCGTCGATATTGCTGATATGGTTATGGTCAAGGTAGAGCCAGGTGAGCTGGTTGAGCCCTTTAAATTGATTATACTTAAGTTTTTGGAGGCTGTTGTAGCGAAGGGATAAACCCAAGCATCCGGCTGATATACTTGAGGGTATCTCCTGCAGTTTCTGAGACTCACAGTAGACCATTTTGCCTTCGCACCTACAACCCTTAGGGCATCCTCTTTCAGCAGAAGAAAGCATAGTCAGTAAGACAGTGGGGGCTAGGACCACCGCTACAGCTGATCCGCGCAGTAGCCTAATTACATTGAAACCTGGAAATAAAAACAACTTAGAAAAGTTATCCCCCCAAAACGAATGCCTATTTTTTTAAACCAAGTAAAGCTAACCATCTCTTTTCATATTCAGAAATGTAAACATTTAGATACCATTAGCATCAAATATCATCTTTGTAATATAAGGATATTGTATATTTCTAACAGCTAAACAAGGAAATGGAGCCACTGGTAACTGAATTTATAGTCTTAGACCAGAGAAAGATAATCTTTAAAACAATTAAAGCTGAATTATTACATAGACTTAGAGGATTTTTTTCAATTTTTTTTTAAAGAAGGAAAGAAGAAAAATATCAAAACATACCCATCCTTTGTATTGTTCAAAGGTCGTCCTTAGGTCTTTTGCTTTGGCTTAGGGGCCGCCTGCATGACAGCCCCTGTCAGCTGCAGTGTAGTGAGTCAGGGCTCGCTGACACCCAGGAAGAAAAATTGGACCCCTTGGGAGATGGACCGATTTTGGAACATTATTCTTTATCAGCCATGCAGAACACTCCAAGAACAAATAAATCCCAACACCGCATTCACAGCAAAACATCCGAGTCTTCCTAGGTAATAGGATCTTCATGGATATTACGTCTTTGCATCTTTACAGTGTGTGTGTGTGTGTGTGTGTGTGTGTGTGTGTGTGTGTGTGTTAAAAAAAAAACTGGCTCCTATAATTTCTTCTCAAAACCCATGATGTATTCCTCTAGGCAACGTGGGGCTACCTGTGCTGCCACATCTGTATTCCATAGCCCGGCGGTCCCGTGGTGGTGAGCACCCAGTTCAGCCACGGAGCTGCGTTGGAGCCCAGAAGGCAAGAGAGCCCGGTTCCGCGCACACGCTCAGCTCACTCCAGCAGACTGTCATTCTGAAAGCTGCTCGGACTGTTGCTTCGGTTTCAGTGAATGCAGTCTTATGTAAAGCTGCCCCCAGTGGCGAGGAACACTATGGGCATGTGCAGAGCTGGCTCTCTTTTATCTTGCAAATGAGCAGGCTCTGCTGGAAAATGAATGGTTCTTTTGGGTGGCTCAATAGGAAGTGAATGGTCAACGTAATCAATAACTAGCAACATTTTCCGTGATATCCAAGTCTTGTTTTACAATTTGGCAACGCCTGTAACTGTCTGCGGCTGCTTAATCGACAAACATGTGCTTCCCAGAGTTTCTTTTTCTTTTTTCTTTTTTTTCCGTCTAGAGCTTGACGTTAAGTTTACAGATCGGATGTCAATTTTTCTTAACCTCAATGTAGGCTTTGAACTGAAATTTATAAAATGAATTATCGAGCTCTTCACAAAGCTGCATTAAGAGCCTGCACTGTTTGACCTCTTGGAGTCACAGTGATTATATTATGCAAGGTGTCTCAGGATGCTGGACTACATCGGCTTTACAATAGAGGGGATGACTAATGACTCACAAATTAATAGGGCTAATGGGTTTTCTGATTTTCTCACAAAAGATATAATTGGTTTAATGTTTATGACTGGGTTATGGCTTGCTTTGGTTGCTGTGGGCTTTTTTTTTTTTAAATCAGAAGAGAAATAAACCATTTTTAGTGCTAGTATTAGAACCCCAAGATCATTGGGCCCATAGTTTATTGATGTTGCCCCTATTTATTGCACTAATAATATTTATTGGGTGCTTCCTAAGCCCTCTAAATGTAGGCTTCACCCTGCTTCATCAGTCAACATCTGCAGCCTGTAGGACCCTCTGCCATCTACATTTCAAAGGTGAAGGACCTGAGACTTAAATGGGTCAGGATGTGGCAAAGAGGCATAGAGCCCCCAGGCAGAACAAGTCTGTCTTCTGATGCTTCACCCAGCACTAGTTCCTTTGAACAGGTGGCTCTGGTGAACATTCTGATAGATTAGGGTAGGGAAGCCGTATAGAGCACACTCTTGGTCTTTAGAGTGGGACCCCCTGAGTTTCCTTTGTCTTAGAAGGAAGGGGGTGAGCAACCATTCATCTATGCAGACTCTTCCTTGCTGAATGGACCGCCCGCATCACCTTGTGCAGCTTACTTAGCTCTCTGTGCTTCTGTGTTCTCACCTGTACACTGGACACAATAGAGATATTAGGCTGAGTGTTAAGTTACATCTTTGTCTGTGACTGTGGTACTGGGATGAAACACAGAACCCAGAGCTCGAGCCTCAGTCCTGTGTCCTCTTGCTGTCTTAAAGTGCTTAGCATCTGTGGGTATCGCATACATAGAACTATGCTGCTTTTTAATATTGAATACTGCCCATATTAACTGTTTATGAAGAACTAATTCAGTCAACCAGTGGGGAGAGATCTCGTGCCTTCATCATCTCCACTTTCTATTTAAAATTAATGTTTTGGTTCTGTGGACTATGTCTAATAAGTAATAATTGATGGTTCTCTATACCAAGGCAAAGCATGACACTTGGCCTATGTGGTTTGTCATTTTCTATAAGTAATTATTATTCTTTAAAATATTTGCCTTGTTTGTATTAGGTACATTGACTGCATCTCAATTAGATATTATCCAAGGGGTGAACAGTTTGGTAAATGCTAATCATGATAATCAAAGAGGCCATCGGCATAGGGCAATTCCTTGGGTATTATGCTATTGATGGTGTAGTTATTACCTTGAATTTACACATGTTGTGGCTGTAATAAAGCTTATTAAAACACACTTCCTTTTCCATTCCCCAAGATTCTATTTTAAGGGGATGAAAGAGGTTGTTTATGTTTTCTTTTTCATTGAGAATTTCCCATATGCATATATCATATTTTGGTCAAATCTACCCTCCAATTCCTCCCCTAAATCTTCTGACCCTTTTTTGATTCATTTTCATATGAATCTCCCTCTCCCTCTCCCTCTCTCCCCCCCCTCTCTCTGCAAACCTACTTATTCCACTTAATGCTGCTGTACTTACCTGGGTCTAAGACCACAGTGGCATGGGAAAATGTAGGTTTTCTTTGTGAAGGTAGCCACCTCAGTGGCTACTTTTTTTTGATGGACAAGTATATTTAAGAAACCCAGTAAAAAGGAGAGAAAATGAGGATGTCTGATATTGAGATGTGACTTCTAAGTGATCACTTTCTGTGTCTCAGTTATTTTGATACAATAGTGCTTGACATGTCTTAGAGCCACAATATATTTAGTCAGTAAACTGTCTTATCAGCTTATTATGCAATGGTGGTCTTTTTCTATTACAAGATATATTAAAATATTTTATTATGTGTCTTTGGTAGTATGCATTAATTATATACAGTTTTATGACAACCTCTTTTATAGTTGCTCATGATGTATCACAGTCCTACATATGCAACCCCGTGACTCTCTCTTGGGAACTTAGTTCCTACTTACCCTCTCTCTATCATCTTTAGGCACTGACAAACATCTAACAGGATGCATGTGCACTGAGTGGCTGGGAAGAGTCAGTCCCATTCCTAGGTCTGTTGAGGGAAGTGGATAAAGACATCCATGGCTCTTGACACAAAGTTGCAGGTTACAGCTGGTTCACTTACTGGTCTACCACCAGGTCCCAAGAGGAGTCTATACCAGAGCGATAACAGGGTAGGAGGATTCTAGTCTATAGAGGGAACGATATATGTAATGCTACTCTTACACACTCCGTGTTGACCCTAGAGATTTCCTCTCTCGGTGAGACTGGAAATCATCACACGGGAACTACTCTTAAATGATGTATGTGAGAGGTGGGAGAAAACAAGATCAGCAGCTTGAGGCAGCGCTCATCTTCATGGTCAAACCTTAAGTATCTCAGGAATAGTAATTATACTTTGAAACCTCAGTACAGAAGGATAAGACCGAGTCTTTATTATCTAACATCCTGAACGGGACTTCTCAACCTGCATGTCTCAAAAAGAGCCTAAGGGAATCATATTTATAGCTTCTTTCCCATTCCTTGGCATCAAAAGCTTCTGCTTTTCCTGCTCACCCTTCCTCCTCCTCACTGGGAGGTCGTTATCGAGACAACTTTCTTGGTGATCAGCTGTACAGGGCCACTCACTCGTCCGTGTGCCTCCCACCCCTGTGACAGAAGTTCAGCAGAGAGCAGGGGAATGCAATTATCTCATGTTGCTTTTCAATGGACAGATATGCTGGGGCTATTAATGGCAAATAACCTTGTCTCGTATTGCACACCTTGTCTTTAATTTTCTCATATCTTGGCTCCCCACCTTGTCTTGCTCCATGGCTCTGATCTTGTGCTCCTTCCCTGGCTTTCAAGATTGGTATTTCACTCAATGCCGACCACCTGTCTCTTTCTCAGAGGTAGTTTCGCCATTCTTGCATCATGGCACTCTGAGTGGTCCCTCCTTTGGTGCCAGCTCTTAAGTTGCCAGCCCTCTATGTTTGTTCTTGTTAAAGGCAGCAAAGTTCTCGAAGAGGGGAAATTATCGGTGAGGCTAGCTGAAAAAAATCCCAAAGTGGAAATCACAATTCAAATCCACATTCTCATCTGTGGAGATTATTCTAAAGACACTGAGTCGTTGTTCAAAAGGAAAATACTGTATTTTTGGGAATTTTACTGATTTTCTTGTATGTTTTTCATAGTTTGTCCTTTTTTACTTGTTCACTGAAAGCCAACTTTTCAACACAGACAAAATTACACCCCATTATGTGTTTAGCAACTTCCTTTACCATCGCCACCACAGAGAGTACTAACTATATACTACCCAACAACTTAAATTTCCCCAAATGCATCTCAGGCCTTATGATTTATACAACTATAAAACATGATGTCCTCTATCTAAACACTTTTTTAATTGCACTTATGTTACTTTGACTATCATACCACATTTTGTTTAAATACCTGTATATAATGCCAAATTTCAGTTCAATATGAAATGGGATCACCAAATATAAAGTTGTAAAAATTGAGATTGTAATAGGGTATCTTCAGGATACCTGGCTTCAGAAATTTCATCAATTTGGCAAATGAATAGTTTGGATACAATTATATACTAGACACTGTTCCAAATATGTGGACATTAGTGTGCAAAATGAAGGTGTACACTGTTTGAAACTTACATTATAGGTCAGATGTTAATCACGCTAACTTGGAATCAGAAGTGCCCCCATAAGCTCATGTTTTGAGCACCATTTTCCTAACATGCGCTGTTGACTGGAAGGCCATGGAATCTTTAGGAATTGAAATCTCTTCCATAGAAACGAGGTTACCAGATTTAGGCTTCTGAAGCCTGTAGCCCAGTCTTTACCTCTATTCTTTCCTCTTTATATTCATTTATGATACGATGAACCTCTGCCACAGAATTGCCTACCACAAAGCACTCCACGCCTTCCCCACCACATGGACTGAGACCCTTTGAGAATGTGAACCGAAGGCAACATCTTTCTCAAAGAAACTGTTCTGTTAGAGGCATTTTTGTCACAGTAAAGTAGACATAATTAACACGAACATGTAATTTGGACTATGGGCAAAGAAAAAATATGACGGTTGAGTGTGCAAGACAATAAATATGATTTTAAGCAGGGTGGTTAGGGACACTAGGGGAATGGCCCCAGTAAACTGAAGAATGAGATGGACCTGAAACCGAAGACTTAACGAGGGTGAGGAATGGCTGGTGTAAGTCCTAAGGTAGAGACAGATCATGTGTTTGAACGTCTGGTGTAAGTCTCAAGGTGGATATTGATCATGTGTTTGATGGACCTCAAGAAGCACAATCAATCTGCCATAGACATGACAGCTCTAGAGACATCAGTGATGAAGCCACAGAGATCCTAGGTACTAGAATACGGAGGGATGTGTATGCTGTCGTAAGATTAGCTTTACTCTGGAATGATGGAGCTTCCCCCCACTCCAGAATGGATGCCCTAACAACATTGTATGTTAACGGATTCTTTTGTGTGGATTCAAGACTTTCATTCATGACAAGTTCATATATAGAAGCCCCTATCTCCCATGTGGTGGCATTTAGAGATGGAGCCATAGAAGATCATGATGTCAGAGCACTCATGACGAGGTTAATGGGATTATAAAGTAAGAAGAGACATGGTTGTATTTGTTTCTTCTCCCTCTGTTCTATGCCATGTGAGGATCTAGGAGAGTGAGTCTGTGTACATGTCATGACTAGTGTTGTTTCTAGAAAGTCAGATCTGCTACATTTTCTAGTCTAGGTCTTTAAACTCTGAGGAATTGGAACCTGATGTTTGCACCACACAAGGCATTTTGTTACTGTAGCCCATGTTGGCTAAAATGATCATTCCTGGTCCCGTTATTGCAGCGGAGGCCAGGGTTGAAGCTAATAAGGAGGTTCTCACAGGTCAGGGGAAAAGGTGGTGAAACTCAGGCCAGTGTGGTAGCAGGAGAAGCAGCTGAATTTTGTATATTTTTTATTTTTAAAATTAGTTTCATTCATATGAGTACCCTGTAGCTGTCTTCAGACACACCAGAAGAGGGCATCAGATCCCATTGCAGATGGTTGTGAGCCACCATGTGGTTGCTGGGATTTGAACTCAGGACCTCTAGAAGAGCAGTCAGTGCTCTTAACCGCTGAGCCATCCTTCCAGCCACCCCACTTTGTATATTTTAGACAAAACAAATAAATTATTTTTAATGGGTTGGAAGTAGAGGTATGGTATAATGAGAGAAATTAAAGGTGGATCCTTAGCTTTAGTTTTAAAGGAGATATTCTATCTTTTTTTTTCTTAAAAATTACGAACATACACATGTCTGTATGTGGGTGTATATACATGAAGGAAGGTATCTGTCAACACCAGAAGAGGGTGTCATGCCAGGGAGCTGTAACTATGGTAGTGGTAGCTTTGACCTCCCTGACATTAGTTCTGGGAAGAAATGGTCCCCTGGAAGAGCAGCAAATACCCTAAACTTTCTGGGCCAGCTCTCTCAAACTCAGTCCTTAATTTTATTGGCTCAGCAATCTGCAGGACACCGAGGCCATTGGTGGCCTTTATGGGTCAAGTTTTAGGACAAAGCTCAAGAGTTTAACATACTGGAATTAAGTCTCGATTTACGACTCATCCATTGTTTAACTTCATGAGATTTTAGGTTCTAAAAAAACATGTATTCTGTTTCATATTTTGTTTTTGAGGCAGGATCTTATGATGTATGTAGTTTAGACAGATCTTGAACTGAAATTCTCCTACCTCAGCCTCCCAATTGCTGAGATTCCAGGAATGAATTACTGAGCACAGAACTGACTTACTATTCTATTTATTCTTACTATGTGTATGCATCATTGTGAACTTGAGTGCAGAAGCCCATAGAGCCCAGAAGAGGGCACTGGGTCCCTTGGAGCTGAAGTTACAAATAGTTGTGAGCTCTCTGACATATGTGCTGGGAACTGAACTTCCATATTCTGCAAAGGCAGTTCTCTCTCTCTCTCTCTCTCTCTCTCTCTCTCTCTCTCTCTCTCTCTCTCCCTCCCTCCCTCCCTCCCTCCCTCCCTCCCTCCCTCCCCCCTCTGTATTTACACTTTATCTTCTGATAGTATGATTTGAATACAATACTCTTCTCTTCACTTTACTTCCTCCAAGCCTTCCCTATATCCCTTTCTATTCTCTTAAACGCACAACCTTTTACTTTTTTTTTTACTAATTATCACTTCCAATATTCACATGCATAGCTTATCTCCATTTTCAGTCATATTCTAATCATCATTAGACATTAACATGGCCTCGGAATACTCTTGATCCTACCTGCTCCCTTCAAGGGCTCCGTTAAAAACTGTCTCATCACAACTGACCACCTCTGACTCAGATAAATGCATGAGAAGTGTTTAGCATCATACTCTTAAAATGGCCTCTCGATCTCTTTCTAGAAAGAGGAACTATCAAATGAACAAAGCTTCACAATCACTGACTACATCGTTCACCTGCAGACATTTGCGTGTGGTAGCAACAGTGCTTATTCTTGTGACTTGTATTCCTGCCTACAACTTCCTGCAGAAGGATGGCATAGGCTTGAGAATAGGTAACTATCACAAGTTTATATTGTACTGCCATTATGTAGGACACTTCTGAAGACCAAACATGACCTGTATAAAGATTCATTTTTCTTTTTCTTTTTTTTTTTGGTATAAATTGTATCCAATACATAAAAGCAGAAAAATCTTATAAAAAAAACCCAACTACTACAATTATCAGTATTATGCAGGTTTTTAAATTCTTGCTCTCTTCCAATATACACATATTATTATTTTCTTCTACAGTATTTTAAAACCAAGTCTCTGCGCATGCATATATATATATATATATATATATATATATATATATATATATATGATAACATTTAATTTGATACCTACATCATACCTACCTGACAGAGTCAGCAGGAAGTCTTGAAATGTGCTTTGTTGGAATCAAGACTCAAAGTGTAAATACTCTTTGGTCTCTGTAGCCTCTTGTTTTTGTTTGTTCATTTGTTTGATGGCATTGAGTTGATAGAGCTCTTGTGTCATGACTGACAAATTGTTCTATGCCTTGCACACGATGTTTCTCCATTGTGTCATTTAATTTGCCAAGAGTCAGTGTAGTAGCATGCGGATTGAGCAAGAGTCCTTCACTCTTTCAGAAGGAACAATCAGCTTGGATGCATCCTTTGGGACTCTGATCACTCTTGGTGATGATTTAGAACTTGAATGACTTTTGAGTTATGTAGGGGTTAGAGAGTGGAGAGCAATTTGTGCATCTAGCTATTCATACTAGCAGGAAATTTAGCAATATCTTCTCTGACAGCTTTGATAACAAGAATTAATAATAAGGCACCTTGAGTCAATGTGCACTAATATTCATATTATTAGAATTTCTGTTCTTTATTTCCTACTACAGTTCTCATTTTTGCTTATAGTCAGCAAAACACTGAAGTTGTTCTTTGAAAAATCAATCCATGAATTTGTGCATTAATGTGAAATGTTCTTCTAATACTGTCTCAACAAAGATTTTTATCAAATGAACAACAAAATTTTATTTGTAGTCTCTTATAATGAGAAAAAACAACCACTTTCTAGATTTTTATTTAGAGCAGATTCCAAGAAGAAACACCTGGGCATCAGAGCCCAGATGTGTAATTTAGTCTTCCATATAGTTCCAAGCTTCCTAAGGTTTCTTACAGTATAACAAAGGAGTTTTTATAAGGTAGCTATTAAAAGGCTCTGTAGCCAAATTTGTCTCTCAGTATTTGATGTTCTTCTCTGTATGGATGGCTGTTCGTTGAATGTGAAGTCAAAGTTTTGAAAGTGGTATCATCATAAACATCTGACTGTATTCATATCACACATATTCCATGATAACAAGAATTTTAAATCCAGTCTACATTGTTCCATCATTGCCTATGATAGTTTGAAATGACTAGACTAAGATATTTTAGGATTTGACTTCCTAGCAAGTATTTTAATACAGAGGATTAAATTCCCCAGCCACCAGGTGCGAAAGGATAATGCAAACCTTGATTTTGAGAAAGAGGTAAATGTTCTATGGGTTGGTTCTATTTCTGTATCTAAAGCAAGACATCTGGTTGATAATTATTTTAGGCTATATATCCAAGGTGCAATGAACTTCTATATAGGTTTGCAATGTGTTAGCAGAAAAGAAACCTGTGGGTTCTTAAATTGTACTAAAATGCATTTGAAGTATTTGGGGACTCAAGTTACATGAGCTGAGGAATTGTCCTTATACTGCTGATATTTGATCCCGATGGCCATTTTATTTCCTGATTGAAAATTAATCCCAAGAGTGTTGGAAGATGCTTGGAAGAATTCTGGAACTAATAACAGAGCCACCATGTGGCAAGACTGTGATTCAAAAATTAACTTAAACTGTAAATTCTCTGTGTAGTTGTGTATTTGCTACATTTTTATAGAATAAAGTTTAAATAGTAACATCCTAGAAAATACTGAGACTGCCTCATGAATACTAGCCTTTTTCTTTCTGCTATTATGTTGTTAACTGGTTTATCTCTTCAATGAGTATTTACTATATTCTCAAGCTTTCCTTGGTGTTGGTGATGCAATTGATACAATAGTAACTGAGGTAATTGCCCATCATGTATTTTGGTTGATGAGACAGTTAAAAAAAAACACAGGTCCACAGTGCCGTAATAGCTCGCTTTAGGGCCTATGGAGGAGCACGGTACAGCATGGATGAGGGTAGGGACAGATTTGTTGGAATCAGACAATCCCTCTGGAGAAATTACAGGTACAAGCAACTCACTCATGTGATATAGCATCCTCTGGGTTTTTTCTTTTAATTAGTCCAAATCAAAGGGAGGCACTCTTAAAGCACATTCATGCCACAGACGACACCGGAACTTGTAGAGGGACTGGATAAGAGGTTTTGCACTAGCCAGTTCTTCATGTCTCTAGACATCAACTGAACTTCTTAGGAATGGCGTGGCATTCCTGGAATTAATGCATACTCCACCGATGACTTTCTGGGTTACCTAGATTATTTTCTTATTCTGTTACAAGTTGGAGACATTCTACTTAAATTTAATAATTTGTCATGACAATTTACAGAAGTCAGGGAAAGTTAATTTATGTCTATATGTTTCTAATAAAGAGTGTAGATGGACTCTCTATGGAGTGTAGATGAGGAGACTGGAATAGGTTCTAGAAGGTTCTGAGTAGTTTCTGTTCCACAGATTTTGGTAATGTGGATATTTTTATTAATTTAGAATTTCTCCACATTCTTTAAGAAATTTTAGAAAGACTTCAACATAGGAATAATCGATTACCACTCAACCTCCAGCTGTTTATTCCCAGAGGACATGGTTGGGGCTGAACCTTTGAAGCTTCTGGTCACAGTTTGATTTTTCTGGTGCTTGTCCCTCATCCTGCAGAAGACAACCAAGAGTTATCTCACTGGAAAAAACATGTTCCCAGCACTCCTATTACTCAGGAAATTATAGGGATTTTTTTTGATACTCTTTGTCAGAAATTGGGGACAGGCGAAATATCTATTATTATGTCACAGCCACAAATGCTTTATGGTGGCTTCAGAAACTCACTTCTTCCTCTCCAACACACTAGCCCAAGGCCAGGCATCCTCTCTTACCAGCACAGTTGGAATTTCAAGGATGGTGTTAATAAATACAATTATCAACTGCAAAGAAAGCAATCAAATGATAAAAACATAATCCATAAAATATATATTAAGCTCTGCTGACTTTCTTAAATGCTATTTTAAGGAGTGTTTCCTTTGCTACCCCACTTATTCAAAGAGTGTTAAAGACCCCTCAGTCATATCTAACCCCAATTTTCCAACAGGATCTTCACATACAAGAAGGCTCCCCCAACCCCCACCCCTGTACCTTCTTTCTTACACCACCTTTACTGATTTTTTTGACATCTAGTAACTCTGTTTCTGATGCCTCTGGTGGTCTAGTTCTTTTTTTGGACATTTCCCCATTTACAAACAAATGACCCCTGCTGTGCTGATAACAGCCACAGCATCAGTTTTCTCAGAGTTCTTCAGATTTAATAGGTTAAAAATGGAGAACATTAAGGAATAATATTTATTCACAGAGAGCCGAATTTTGTGCACATAGTTTAAACAGCAAATAAGAAAGGCTTCTATTGGAAACATCCATCTCTACCCCACCTTTCCCCCGACCCAGTTATTCTTTCTAGAGGCAATCACTTTTTTTTTTGTAAAAACATAGATCTTTTAATTTTGGTTATTATTTTAATAGTAGTGAAATAATTATATTAGTTTCAAAGTTAAGTTGTCAAGAAAATATATTCTTTAAAGTCCTTTTCCATTTTATCCCCATTGGCCCCTCATTTTTTATGCTTAATGAATTTCCAAAGATTTAGATCACTTTTCCTAATTCCAGCATAAGCAATATATTCATACATTCACAGTTCCTTCCATATGATATAAATAACAGTATACAATGTAATAAATATATGAATAAAATCTTAATTTAAAAAAATTAAATTTATTCTTTTTTTTATTATTATTAACTTGAGTATTTCTTATATACATTTCAAGTGTTATTCCCTTTCCCGGTTTCCGGGCAAACATCCCCTTCCCCCCTCCCCTTCTTTATGGGTGTTCCCCTCCCCATCCTCCCCTCCTTGTCACCCTCCCCCCAACAATCTAGTTCACTGGGGGTTCAGTCTTAGCAGGACCCAGGGCTTCCCCTTCCTCTGGTGCTCTTACTAGGATATTCATTGCTACCTATGAGGTCAGAGTCCAGGGTCAGTCCATGTATAGTCTTTAGGTAGTGGCTTAGTCCCTGGAAGCTCTGGTTGCTTGGCATTATTGTACATATGGGGTCTCGAGCCCCTTCAAGCTCTTCCAGTTCTTTCTCTGATTCCTTCAACGGGGGTCCTATTCTCAATTCAGTGGTTTGCTGCTTGCATACGCCTCTGTGTTTGCTGTATTCTGGCTGTGTCTCTCGGGAGAGATCTACATCCGGCTCCTGTCGGCTTGCACTTCTTTGCTTCATCCATCTTGTCTAATTGGATGGCTGTATATGCATGGGCCACATGTGGGGCAGGCTCTGAATGGGTGTTCCTTCTGTGTCTGTTTTAATCTTTGTCTCTCTATTCCCTGCCAAGGGTATTCTTATTCCCCTTTTAAAGAAGGAGTGAAGCATTCACATTTTGATCATCCGTCTTGAGTTTCATTTGTTCTAGGCATCTAGGGTAATTCAAGCATTTGGGCTAATAGCCACTTATCAATGAGTGCATACCATGTGTGTTTTTCTGTGATTGGGTTACCTCACTCAGGATGATATTTTCCAGTTCCGACCATTTGCCTACGAATTTCATAAGGTCATTGTTTTTGATAGCTGAGTAATATTCCATTGTGTAGATGTACCACATTTTCTGTATCCATTCCTCTGTTGAAGGGCATCTGGGTTCTTTCCAGCTTCTGGCTTTATAAATAAGGCTGCTATGAACATAGTGGAGCATGTGTCTTTGTTATATGTTGGGGCATCTTTTGGGTATATGCTCAAGAGAGGTATAGCTGGGTCCTCAGGTAGTTCAATGTGCAATTTTCTGAGGAGCCTCCAGACTGATTTCCAGAATGGTTGTACCAGTCTGCAATCCCACCAACAATGGAGGAGTGTTCCTCTTTCTCCGCATCCTCGCCAGCATCTGCTGTCACCTGAGTTTTTGATCTTAGCCATTCTCACTGGTGTGAGTTTTATCTCACATTTATGACCCATAATATTTTAGGATTTTACTGATATTCCAACACCACACAAATATAACCAAGGATGTAGCATCATTATTTGCTTCCTGCTTCCCATGACAAAATTGCTATTAAGTTAATATTGACTTGATTGATAACCCATAGCTTATGAAAACTGTGAAGAACAGAATCAAAGGGAATGCTAGGTAAGTTTTCATTGTTGTTCAGTTTTAAAGAAATGTTAAGAATCATTCTCACTTTTCTTCTCTCTATTTTAAATTCGTGTATCAGTCTGGGTTAGCCTGTGACAGAGTGGTCTTTATTTGTCCTAAGTGGTACCTGTTTGACATTTCCAATCACCAAAGCAGTTCAAACCCTCCCACTTCCTGTTGTACTATGTTGTTCCGGTCTAGTCCGCAACCACACTGACCACCAAGTGCTGGCCTAACCACTCTCCAGTATGGGACTCTGATTCCTATATTCCATGTATCACGTTGATTTCTTACTCAATTTGCTAACCCAGCTTTGTAAGTGATTCCTCAGAAAGAATGAACATGAAATGGGGAGTCCATATCAGGGGCTTTTGTATTTTCACTCCGCCCGCTTCTGATTGATTGGTTCTTGCGCATGCACCTGGGGTTCTGTCTTGTAAACCATTTTCTTCCAGGACCTTCAGTGCAAGATTCTGGTGTGGCTTCGTGGCCGCTGAGAAGCAGACACTCTTCAGATTTGCCCTCTCTTAAATGATTAATCTTTTATTTTCCCTCCAGATGCTTTCGTTCTTTACTTGCCAAGGTATTTGGAAGCCAGGGTCTACTTTAGTTTGAATCTTTATTCATTCACTCTGTAGTACTTGGTGAACCATTCAAGTCTAGAGACTTGTGCTCTTTGGCTTTATGGAAATTTCTTGTATTAAAAATTATTTTATTTTATGCATATGAGTGCTTTCCCTGCATGCATTTCCATGCATCCTGTCCTTACTTTGTGCCAAAGGAGGGCAGAAGAGGGCATCGGGTCTTCTGGAACTGGAGTTACATAAGGTTCACCGAGCCATCTAACTAGCCTCTGGACCCCGTGTGTGTGTGTGTGTGTGTGTGTGTGTGTGTGTGTGTGTGTGTGTAAATTTATTCTCCATATTTTCTTTGTTCTCTCTGGAATTATTATTTTGGAAGATTTTAGGCTTCCTGGATTGGTACTTTGATTTTTTTCTTTTCATCTCCTCATCTTTTTATCTTTACTACAGCTCTATGCTGTGATCCTTTATGTATTTACTAAAAACTTAGATATCAGTAAACGATGTCAAATCCACATGTGCTGATACCCCTGTGTGAGAATTGCTGTAATTTTACTGTAATGACTCGGGTAGGACCGCTGTTTAAAATAGTTGTAAGTTTAGAGTAAGCATTATGTAGTCTCCATAGAAAATGTTTGCTGACACCTGAACTCCCATCCCAACTTGCATAACCTTATCTGTTGACATCACTAACTCCTTCCTGTGTAATTTTGACTTGTCTTCATTGTATACTTTCTCTGTGTAACAGAAGCAATGCCTTTTCTCATGCTTACGGCATTATTTGGAATACTTTGGGATAAAATTTCTTTCTTCTGATGTAATTTGTCGATTTATTTTGGTCCATTCCATGATGGGACCTTTTAAAAACCATTAAGATGATTGTGTCTTCATTAGCCTGATGAGTACATCAGACTCTGAAGGCTGATGGAACGCTCCTTCTGTGCAGGCAAGGTTTAGGCTATGGATTTTGTGTCAGTAATATTAGATAGTGATTACACACTGTCTTTTTCATGGAGAAAAACTCTAGACGCATATGTGGACGTGTTTTTTTTTCTACCAAAACCGATCGCCAACTTCCTTCATGGACGCTCTGAACTTGCTGCTAGCATTCTCTGCACAAAGACCAGGGAATGGCCCTGAGGACAGAACCCCTGTTGGGCTCCTTAACCTCACTACAGGGTACCAGTATCACTTGGTGTTGGCTTGAAGTTAACAGAAAACCAGCTCTGATATCTTAAAAAGAATAGGGAAGTTTGGAGAGACTAATGGGAAGGTATGACTGATTTAATTATAATTATAATCTCAAAAATAGAAAATATAACATTTTACAGAGAGAGCCTAGGTTCTGGTTGCTTGAGATGAATAGAGAGATACAGTAGTTGACCACTGTCTGTGAAAGCTTTAAAGCCAGTCCCCACAGTTCTGGTGACATCTTCCTGCTGCTTCTTGAATTCAGGCCAGTGCTGCACAAACAAGGATCTCCCTTTGCTAAGTATGCAAGTTCATCTGTCACACATTTGGTCCTTTCTCACAGAGGCTGTTCCTCCATCTTTCCCCCTCTGTATCTCCATTGTTTTCACTATTTCATTAGTTTTGAGGTAGAGGTAATTAGATGGGTAGCTGGCCATGTTTTGGGTAGGAACTTTATTAGTAGATGTTTTGCATGGCAAGTGTGATAGAGCGAGCAAAGAAATGGGTACAACTGCTTTGTAGAGCAGTACCACAGCTCATGGATGGAGATGGGGGATTAGTGCATGAGGAAACTGCTCCCTCCATTGATACCTAGTCCTTATACCCTGCCAGAGAAAGACTGGCTGCTCAACGGCCTCTGAATGTGCACACTCCCTATAGCCTCGAAGGCAAAAGAGCCTTGGGTAGATGTTTCTCATCAAAGAAGCCTACTTGGCTCCTCTCATTTCTTCTTCTGTGAGCTGTGGTGAAAATACACAACTCCACCTTCATCAGTTCAGTTACTGGTGAAATTAGTATTCGCCATGGTGGGTTTGTGTCATGTCCTATTCGCAACCTTGAGAGGGAAAGACGAGTAAACCACACTAATCATTAGGGAAGAGGGAAGAAAATATCATGTAGATGTTTGGAGACAGTCATAACTGAGAGACTGGAGATACTTTTAATCTACTAGATGAGACAAAGGAAATACAGCAAAACCATAAAAATGCACAAAAAAGAAGGGGGATCAGGAAAAGATATCAAAACAAAACACGATAAAATAATATGACTAAAATAAATTCAAATAGGTCCTTCTCTACGTGCATCAAGAGAGACAATACCAAAAACGAAACAGTGAAACAGGTAAAAAGACAAAAATACATCCAAGGCAATGGTTTGATCATTGAAACTTTAGTACATTAAGAAAATTCTGCATTTCAGGTGTGTATATCATGATGTTATCAGCATGTTCACTGGAGCTGTCACAGTTACTTCTCAGAGGCACAGAATGTCATGGGGTGACTGTAGGTAGAGGTAAGGAGCGCTTATTATCTGTCTGTCTGTCTATCTATCTATCTATCCATCTATCTTCTATCTATCTATCTATCTATCTATCTATCTATCTATCTATCTAAATTCTAAAGATCAAAGAATGTAAGCAGGACGGGTAAGAACAACTGTAGTAATGTATGTTTGGAAGTACAGTGCGAACCCCATTGCCTCATACAATAACCTAAAGAGGAATACAGAATAGTGGAAGCAAAAATAGAAAGTGCCTGAAAAAAATGTGTTTTAAAATATCTCTTCTGTGTTATAACTTAGGCATGGGTAGGAATGGAGTGTGTGGAGTATACTTAGAAGGAATAGAAATTTTCAAACCATTGTGCCCCTGCAAGCTATGCGTCTTTTTAATTTTATACTGTACATTACAGTTAATGAAAAAGTAATTATTTTAATAAATTTATAAATGTAATAATGATAAATTGATAAATAATAAATTAAAATTACTAATGATGGAGTCCCTTAAACCAATAGCTTCCTTAAAAAGAGGATTTCCTAATTTTGTGGTGAAAGAAAGCTAACAGAATCTTATATGAATATTTCTTTTAAAAAAACCACTAGATTGAAGTATGTATATTTTCCACTTTTTTGCATCCAAATATTTTTCAAATTATTGGTAATAATTTAGAATAATCTTTTTCAAACAGGAAAAATGTTTCACTTTGGTGGTTTAAAATTTGTTTTTGTGACTAGACCAACATTAGAAAACAACTCTGCTGGACCTGCAATAGGGAACCAGGCAAACTGTGGTTGTGCATGACTGTACTTGTGTGTCCATGTGAGCTTATATCTCTTAGACATAGAGCTGAGGATGGCAACCGGATGCTCATGTATTTTAGTGCCTGACCCCCATTTTTGAAACTGCTTTGGAAAGATTAGAAATTGTGGTCTCTTTGGAGAGGGGTTGTGTCATTGACCATGGACTTCAAGGTTTCAAATCCCACTCTATTCTTAGTCAGCTCTCTTTCTACCTCATGGTAGTGTCTCAGGATATGAGCTCCTTGCTCTACTGCCTGCCTGATGGCATAGTACTCATCATGATAGGTCATGGATGCTGACTCTCTGAAACTGTAGGTATGAAATAAATGCTTTTTTTTTTAAAAAATAAGTTACCTTGGTCATGGTGTCTTGTCACAGCAATAGAAAAGTAACTAAGACAGAAAGTAAATTTGATGCATGGCATAAGTTTGTATCTGCTTATTGACTAATATATACTTATATCCAAAGCCGAAGACAGGCATCACATGGGAATTTGTTTTTTGTATTCATTGTCTCTGCCTAGACCATACTTTCTCTTAGAGCAAACAGTTTTCTTTTAAAGACAATAACTTACATTTGTTCCACATACTTCTTCTCTATAGACTCTCGTTGGGATGGCAAAACTACATGGTATATGTAATTTCAAGCTCGGGGCTTTCCTTCTGAGACACTCTCGACCTGTATCTAGAGGAACCCAAACAATTAAGCATATTATTCCACGGTCAGGCCATTAGTCCCAATCCTTAAGCTTTGTGTATTTTTCATGGCTACTTCTAGAAGACTCAAGAGGTTTTATATAATTTCAAGTGGCTTACAGGCTTTGCAAGTTAAACTTGGAAAATAGTAATAATACCAAGTAATAGTGATTTGAAGGCTTAAGAGACTTACAGAATTGTTTAGGATTCCAGAGATTATTTTTTCCAAGCCACACTCCACAAGTCCAAACACAGAATCCTAGAGAGAAGTTTCAAATGCCCAACTCAAATATGAGACAAAGGCAGAGGGGCTTTGGCTCTTTGCTATCCACCTGTTTCTTGGAAGCATCCTATCTACCTCAGAGAATTTAGAATGCTTTTCTGTGAAGAAAAAAAAAGAGAGAACACAATAATGAAAATTATATGTAATTTCTCTTCTATGCTCATAAAGACTTACTCACCCAACCTGAACTTAAAATGCGATTTTTAAATGAAAAGGAGATAAATTTGTCGACTTAATTCTTTATGCTCCTTTTCATTATCATGATAGCGTGTATTTGTTCAGAATG
Source organism: Rattus norvegicus (assembly GCF_021556685.1). NCBI lineage: Eukaryota > Metazoa > Chordata > Mammalia > Rodentia > Muridae > Rattus > Rattus norvegicus. Next base: position 25,278,332 of record NC_141553.1, on the reverse strand, counting down.
CAACAGCCATGGTGTCACCATCTAAAGGTAATCCCCATTAGTATTTTGGCAACTTGACAACATGTTCATCAACTTATACCTAAAGTGTCATACTCCTTACATTGGGCAAAATAGCAGTGGCTTTGAAATTTTGTGGTGTTTATGCTTGGGCTGTGTAGGGACAAGATAATTATTCAAGGCTGTTTCTTTTTTTCTCTACTTCTTATCTGTGACATTCTCTCCAGTGGCCCAAGTGAGGCACCTTATTGTATTTGTAAATTTAAAAATTAGTATGGGCTGGGAATATAACTCAGTGGTAGACCACTTGCCCACCATACATGGAATATTGGGCATGGTCCTTAGCACTGACAACAAACAAACAACAAACACAAGTATTTTTAAAAAGTGGATAAATCAAAATAGAATGTAAAAATACAATATAGTACACAAAAGTATTCTAATACATGGTGAAGAAGGCTGGATGCAGAGCAAACCAAGTCTTTACGTATCCTGATTCTTTCAGGTTTGCTTGTGTCAATTGTCTTCTCTGCACTAGAGAGGGAATCAAGAGAAAAAACTCAAATGAATTCTCATCATCAGTCTTCGTCAATGTTCTATTGCTAGGAAGAGACGCCATGACCACATCAAGTCTTATGAAGGAAAGCAGGTGCAGGAAGAAAGGGCCAGTGGGCCTGGATTGGGCCCTTGAACCCTCAAAGCCCACCCCCAGTGACATTCTACCTCCATCAAGGCCACAGCTACTCCCGCAAAGCCACGTCTCCTATTCCCTCCCAAAGAGTGTCACTCCCCCGATGACTAAGCATTCAAACATATGAGCCTACAAGGACTGTTCTTATTCAAACCCACCACACAGTGTTTAATCTAGTGTGGGATGCGGATAACTAACTCCATACAACAGTATTGTGTGTTATCATGAACAAAAGCACAGGGAATGTTGTTGATGTCCCAGAAATGACATTATTCAGACTCAACTTAAAAGCCCAAGAAGTATCTATTACTATTAACAGTTAACAATATCTATATCTATTAACAATTCCTGTAGAGCAGTTACAAAAATTAATGATATTACACAACACCACCTACCATATTCTCAAACATTTCATAAATTCTCAGTAGAGACAATTACGGTATTAGCCTTGACTAGTACTCATTATAACCAGGACCTGTTAGTGAGCACTTATCAGATGCTAGACGCCAAAAGACCAAGTAAGAATTATTACTGTCTTCAATCTTGCAGTTCAAGGTGTCTTCAGGACACCCGTTTATTCTGAACATTTGTTAAAACAGATGAAGTGCAATGAGGAGAGCTTACATAAGATTCTTGCCCATGTGAACTGTAACTTGACCAAGACAAATGTAGACCCCTTGTCAGAAACAAATGTCTAGCAGCTTGTATACCACAGGGAACTGACATGAAGTCATACTGACCCTGAAGAGGGTTAAAATAAGGCAAAGCCTTCAAAGTCACTGTGAGGCATGGGGTGTGGAAGGAGAAGTTTTTACCTCATAATGAAGAAATCAATGTGGAGTCCTGATCCTGCTCTTCTGTTCTTTCCCATGGGAAAATCAGGTGTCACGGGCACTTATGCAAAGCAACCTGGCATGTGGCAAGAACTAACTTCATTTAGATTCTTCAGCATCAGATGCAATTTGAGGCCGTCAAATACAGCTAGTCAAGGCTTTCAAGCCAACAATGTGTGTAGTCAAGCCAAGATCATGTCTTCTGCAGTATTAACATGACTGCTATGCAAAACGTGTCTCTTATGTTAGAACAACTCATGTTGATGCTTTCAGATTGACCTCCAATTTTTCTTGGTTTGTCTCTATGACAGCCTGTTCTGTTTCTATTTCATCTGCTTTTGTTTGTTTGATTTTTGTTTTTTTAACTAATTTATTTCATCTGCATAAAAATAAGAACTGAAGAAACTTTCTCCTACATATGTAGTTGTAGCAGCAAAGGTATCTTAGTGTCTACTGGGGATAAATATGTCCAACTATTAGATATTGGTGCTTTGCTCTGAATTTAGCTGATGGCTTCATGAACTGAGGGCTTTAATGTTGTAAAAACCCATTGTGTATCATTCATAGTGGGAAATTAGGACAATTTTAAGTTCAGCTAAGACACAATACTAGTTTTCTTTTCCTTTACCACAGAAAGTCACTCAAAAACAACTTGAGAAGTATCTATTAACCCTTACAATGTAGTCCTGGCAGATATATTTTATATGTTTTAAAGGAATAGACCAACCAAGGTGATTGATTATATTTCATTATATACATTGTATAAATGTATGGAATTATGAAATAGTAATTCACTACCAATAGGTATATTGCAAATTGTCTACTTGATTATCATAAATATTCTATGTGAAAGTTGTTATAATCACAAAGTCAGAGCGGTAGAGTAACCAGGAGCACTACCAATATCAAGTTTATAAGAATAGTTTTTTTCCTATTTGTTTTTATTTTTTTCTTTTCTTTTCTTTTCTTTTCTTTTTTTTTTTTTTTGGAGCTGGGGACCGAACCCAGGGCCTTGCGCTTGCTAGGCAAGCGCTCTACCACTGAGTTAAGTCCCCAACGCCTTATTTGTTTTCAAATTGCTTTTTAGCAAGAAAAATAATGACACAAATTAGGAAACCAGAAAACCTGGAAAAGTATGAGACACTGAAGGCCTCAGTTGTAAAGATAACTAAAATACTGCTGAGAGAGCGTGAGGGGTATGTGGGACTGAAAGATGCGACGTCTCAACTTTATCTATTTGTACATTTAATGCAACATGATCAAAACTGCAGGAGGAGCTTTTATTCGATCTTATGCTTTAATATTTTTTCCATTGCCTGGTATTTTGTTATGTAATTTTCCAAGCATATGCATAATTATGGAGGGTAACTTAATGTACATCTCTGACCTGTCCCTCAGGCTCGATGTGAACCACTAATGGCATATATATGCCAACTAGACTTTACTTATATTCTAATTGTCACTCTATACTCATGCATGACTTTGAAGCACACCTCAGATATCAAAGAAGCTAGGTACATGCCACTCTTAAAGATATGGACTGTATGAGAACAGTATTGTCTGGGTTGGGAAGACAGCTCACTGGCTGCATAGTACTTTCGACATTGTATAAAGACCTTTTGTGTGGATTCCCAGCATCCACATAAAAGGCAGACGTGACAGCTCATCTGTAAACCCAGGGTTTAATGGACAGAGGCAGAGTATCCTGCAGGGGTGGCTGGCTCCTGATTTAGCACGAGACCCTGCTTTATTAAAGTGAACAATGATGCAAGAAGATACTGGATGTTAACCTAGTTTGCCCATGAATGTGCACAAACATGGGAATACCTATGCAGACATACACATAATCGTTCATTTATGTGTACACACACAAATAGCTGTACAAGCATATACATGAGAAAAAATGCAAAAACTGTATTTCTAGGATGCTGTCATCCTGCTTTTAAAAGTTGGAAAGTGCTGCTGTTGTCAAATCAAATACTTATGAACATCAAGTTCAACAAGTGTACACAGACATACATGCATGCACACATATACATAACACATGACACATTATAACACAGAACATATACATAACGTATCATATGTAATATACAAAACATAATATGTAAGATATAACATATACAATTAATATCTATATATACCTATCTATATAGGTGTATATATACTAGCAATATATACTTTACTATATAGGTATATATTATACTAGCAAAGGTCATAAGCTGTTTGTCTTTCTAACTACCACAAACAACTGTGACAACTAGACTATAACTTTAGGACTTTGGGACTCAAATGTCTAATATTTTAAATGTGTTTAAATCCTAAAGAAGCAAGAAAAAGTTGACGTGGGATCTATTTCAGTCTACTAAAATACCCTGCACATATTTTAAATGGGCCATTTCTATTATTTTTCTCTCCATAGCTCTTTAGATGGCTCTTATATCACATAATGAACACAACCCCTCCATGTCCCACCTCCAGTTTTTAAGTGAATTGCAGCATTTTCAGTGTCTCCTTAGTACGCAGATCAGTTTCTAACCTTGAAGCTGAAAAAGCCCACTTTACACACATAAAATGTGGTATTTACAAAATCTCGCTTTCAACAGCAACACGACTTTTTGATTTGATGTCACAGTTAATTGGTTTCAATTATACACAAAAGCAAAAGCTGCTGAATTTTATATTTTTTGCTTAGTCAAGGGTATTGTGCGTAAGAAAAATCTACACGAAAATCTGAAGTGGAGTCCAAGTGAGAAAGACTAGGGAAATTATGAATGTTTTAATTAAATTATAAGTGCCCATTCTTGTAGGGTCAGAAGTACTACTTTTCAGTTGCTTTACAGTATCCTCCACTAAAATGTTTTATTTTTATTGTTACCCTTTGCTGATTTATCCTGGGGAAGCACTTAGGAGCTGACTGCACACTGTACAGCACCATCTAGAATTTACAAATGTTGAACACCCACTGCTTTTCCGAAAGCATTGTGTGAAAAGCATACATCTGTCTGTAAGGAACTTGCCCCATTTTCTGCTGGCTTCCTAGTAGAAAGGCTCCATGGACTTAGCTTGGGTTGGTGGTAACTTTTTCGGGAACATGTATAGCAAGTCAGAAGGACAACACACATCACAGTAAAGTGATTTCATTCATTCTCAAAAAGATCCAGTGTGCGTATTGAGTTGGGCGGGACACACATCCTTGCTATTGTTTATACTGGGTTCATGGATGAAATAACTTAAATTTCTATTCTTGTCTGGGGAATCTTGCTTCCCTTGGCCTTGTGTGAGGGCAAGACACTGTCTTACAGCTGTACATGTAAGATGGTGGGCCTTGTCTTTATTCTTGGTGCTCATTTATAATTCTGTGTAGTTGGTTTCCCCCGCTTTTTACTTCAGCTGCTTGCCCACTGCCTTTAGAAAACTCATGTCATACTAATTTCAATTGTCCTTACTGATGATACCATGATTATTAGAGGGCTTACACAATTGTTTGAATTATTCTAACAAAATCCACAGGGCTGAAATTAACTGTTGTAATTAGAATATACAGTGGGCATTTCTTGTTACATAGTGGTTAATGCAAAAACTCAGCTCTTTCCACCATGAGACTAGGAGAGAGTTTATTCTGGAGTCAAGTATGAATAACCATGGCTGGGTCAAATGGACTCAAAGGACCACAAATGCCATATTCCAACACAGGGATAGGTCCCTGAGGTTTCTATAGTCACAGAAGAAAATAAAATCGTAAGTCAAGGAACTTTGGAAATTCATAGCAAATGAATTTGGAAACATCAAGCAAATGGGTTCATAACAGAGTAAGGAAGTCTCTGCCACATATTTGAGTTGCTCTCTGATGACACTGCCTTTGGGTTGGTGGAAGCTGGTGGTCTGTTAATATACGTGGGGGGTTCCAGACATGAATTGCCAGATGCTACATCAGATGTAGCAGTGAGCAATAGATAGTTGCTAAGGGGTTGAAGATAGTTGATGATTGGCTGGCCACGTGCAACGTTATCAACCTGTAGAATGTTTACCACAGGTGTGATTCCTTTTATTCTAAGAGTTTCAATTCATTAGCCTAGTAAGAGCACCAGTGGAAGGGGAAGCCCTTGGTCCTGCTAAGACTGAACCCCCCAGTGAACGTGATTGTTGGGGGGAGGGTGGTAATGGGGGGAGGATGGGGAGAGGAACACCCATATAGAAGGGGAGGGGGGAGGGCTGGGGGGTGTTGGCCCAGAGACTGGGAAAGGGAATAACATTCGAAATGTAAATAAGAAATACTCAAGTTAATAAAGAAAAAAAGAAAAAAAAAGAAATACAACACTCCAAAATAAAAAAAAAAGAGTTTCAATTCATATAGTTTAGTTCCTAAAAACACAGAGTAGAAGTAATGAAAAAAGGAAAAACACATTGATTACTTTTCAAATTTCAGAACATATACCTGACATCATTTCAGACCTTAGTTCTTCCTGATGACTTTCTCTGATAGACAACTGGATACGAAGATTTGGGGGTCTCACCTCTCTCTCTCTCTCTCCTCATTTAAGCTTGACGGTTTGCTTTATGAGCTCAGATCACTTATAAACCTCACAGAAAAGCAGAGTCATTTGTTGCCACACATACTAATGCCTCAAAGAGACAACTAAACCTGAAAATCAAGAGGATGTTGCAATTGATAAAAGGCGTGAGCAGTCTTAAAAGATGTATAATCATCTTCATTCACACGGTGATTGGCTGTAAAGCCATTTATTCAAAATGGCTCCATGTGTACTCTTAGTTACCTCCTCTCTTGAGTGCGCGCTCATCCTGGTTTTGTCATCTGTCTACAGGATACACTTGTTCTTCCTGAAGTGAACCTGTCCTGCATTTTCAGTATTGAAATCACTTAATCGTATTTCTCAAGTAACCCACAGCATTAGGTATTCGAATTTCAAGCTGCAGTGTTCCTGGAGAAAGCTTAATAACTTCATTTTACGCACAGGCATGCTTAGCTAATTAGAACAATGAATGCTGCAGTTTAACCCTGGATGCCACTTTCTCTAGCTGCAAGGAAATACTGGATTTTCTCATTTTAAAAAAGTTTAGAAGGGAAAGTATTATTACCGGATCGTACTTCTTGAGTCTTTCAGAGAGAAAGTCCCCCTTTGAAAAGATCCAGGGTTAATACACACCGTGTCACAGTCCTCATCCATTGCTTTATAAATAAAAGCATCCTTGAGTGTTTTCCAGAACAGTAATGTGATGTGCAATATAGCTAATGAAATTAAAGCTATATTGTTTTTCTCTTCTAGAGGGAAATTTCACCATGTAATTAATTTTTTTTTAAAAAAAAATCACTTTATTTTTCCAGTTTACTGAAAAACAAGAAACTGATCTGCAATAACAAGGCTAAAAGAACACTTTGCATTTTGATGTTTTGCTGACTTAAGGATCCAGGTTCTTGAAGCAACTGTGTGGATTTTCTGAGTTGTCTTTCAGCTACAACTGTACTTAAGGCCTGGAGATTTCTCTTTGAAAAGTGAATGTCTTAAGATTATATTAAGATTTCGGTAATGGTTTTCTACTTCAGAGCTTTAAATGGCTTGTTTACATGTTGTGTGGGGGCTGGGTCTATGCACAGGTCAGAGGGTCAGTTTTCAGGACTCAATTTTCTCCCTCCCTCTCTGAGCTGATAGAGGCTGGAACTGACCTCGTAATTTAGTCACTATTATCACTAAATTAAATTTTAACTTGGAGAAACAAGTTAGAGGAGACAAGGGACTTGAATTTGGTCAGACATCTAGCACATGTAGAACACGCTCAAAAATATCCAGGCCTGTGGGTGCCATCCATGACTTCACCTTGGCTTTACTAGGGATCCCTTCACTGGAGACATTTAGGCAGTAAGCCTGGTATTTCTAATCCAGGGGCAACCCAGGAGAGTGAGCCTTTAACATAATTCAGTGGTGGTTTGCAGCTTGTAGTCAGTTCCCCTCCTCTCACCTACCCCCTTTCTCCCTTCTCTGTTTTTTTTTTCTCTAAAATACAGAGAAAGTAAATAATTAAAGGTTTTTGAAAAGATAGAAGCAGGTCCTGTGCATACACAGAGTTTGGAGGTATATATATATATATATATATATATATATATATACACATATATATATAATTATATATATATATATATAATTTTTTAAGGAGAAAACATGCTGAGTGATGACTCTCAGGGCAAAGACGAAGTTTGACTTGCTTCACAATATGACTTTAAATGATGGATGTTGTGATCAAAACACCCGTTGAAATTCTGCCTTAGATACCTGTGGGGAAGTTCGGCTTTCTTAGAGCTAGGGCTTCCATGGTGAGAGGTACTTTATTAGAACCACCAGACACATTCATCACGACGTTAAACAGACGCAGACTGACTTCTGAAGAGGCACCACCACCACATTTATTTCCGTTTCATCCTGCCCTTTGTGTGTTTGAAATGGTGTGCTTCATCTTTGCATGAAACATGGTAGTACGAAACAAAATATACCCTTCCCATGGTGGCGGTAACATCTCAGATTGTGTAACCAAGAAATCAAAGCTCAATCAAAAGCATTGATCCCACTAGGGCAAGTAACCTCCGAGACCTGGACTTTCCACAATAACAATTACACCCACCAGGCATTGACACAAACACAGATCTGGCTGTAAACCTGAATCTTGGGATGGAGAGATCGTTTCCACAACCAAGGAGGCTGTGCTCTGAACTTCATGCCTGCAGTCCCTCACAGGCATCTGTTTTCACTCCCGTCTGCATCATGAGCCTCATTTCCCCTCCGGAATCATTCCTATAGAATACTAGTCCAGCGTCTTCCATCCTCGGAAGAATGGAATCTAAAGCCTTCCCGTGGGCCCCATCTCCCATCTCCTCTACTTGGAATGTTTACTCTATTGGCAGCAGACCCATTTCTTCGTGTGCCATCTTCTATTTAGTCTACTTCCGGCCTGTTTCCCCCACTGAACTCTTGAACTTTCCCTGGCAAAGATCTCCCACTAGGACTCTAACAACCAACATCAATTCTACTCTTACCCTTATCTCCCTGGTGTTCACTGTTACCTGCTGCTTTATTTTAAGCCACTCGTCCCCCTGGTGCCTAAGACATCCTCACTCCTGCACCCTACGGCTCAGGCTCAGGGAACATTGCAGAAGAGGGGGCAGAAAGACTGTAAGAGGCAGAAGATGATCAGGGAGTTTGCTGTGAGATTATCTCCTGATAATATAAGTCACCCATAAAGTCTCATCAACATGGCTGCTTAAACACGATCTGAACAAGGACAAGAGTGTAAGCATGCCAAAGTAGATCAGGGTTGGGGGAGCCCACGGAGTCTCAGCTCAACACGAAGTATGTTTTCTCTAATATCAGGCCCATTTCTACAGGCAACTAAAGAATGCCGAGAGAGAGAGAGAGAGAGAGAGAGAGAGAGAGAGAGAGAGAGAGAGAGAGAGAGAGAGAGAAATAGTCTTCCCACTAATTGGTTATCCATTGTGAAATGGCCAGTCCTGAAATAAATGTAAGGTAACATTTTACAGATGAGGTTGGAGATAGGAAATGGAAGGGAGAAATGATAATCTTAGTAAAAGAAAACAATAATAAAAAATAAACCTTAGAAAAAGAAACAAGAAATGATTTCATAGTCTCCTTTTTTTTTTTCATAGTCTCCTTTTTAATTACTCTTATTTTCTAGTGGATTCCTAAACTCCTCCTCCTCCTCCTCCTCCTCCTCCTCCTCCTCCTCCTCCTCCTCTTTCTTTTTCTTCTCCCTCTCCCTCCTCTTTTCCTCTCCTCCTCCTCCTCCTCCTCCTCCTCCTCCTCCTCCTCCTCCTCCTCCTCCTCTTTCTTTTTCTTCTCCCTCTCCCTCCTCTTTTCCTCTCCTCTTCCTCCTCCTCCTCCCCCTCTTCCTCCTTTTTGTCTCTAAACCTCTCTCTTCATCTCCTCTTTGTCCCATCTCTATTACTTTTCGTACTTAATCTCTTTAGCTGGTATCACTTTATTACACGTCTCTAGCACTGTATGTCATTTGAATATTTTCTAGTACATTTCTCTTCCTGCTTAGCTCCAAGCTGCAGATTTATTCACACATTAATCCACTGAAATTCCCTGCTTAAATGCTTCCAGGCTATTTTAAACCAAATATGTTCAAAAGGGACATTTTGGTTTCCAAAACGGTACTCAGACCTTTGGCTTTCCTGGCCTTCCTGTTTCCATAAAATATACCATCCAGTCCACTTGATCAGTTTCTCCCCTTTGGTCACTCACGTGCATGTCTAAATCATCACAGAATAGAAGAATTCCATCTTAAAATGTATCTTCTATCTCAAATCTTCCTTTTCCTTGCTAACTTGAAAACCTCTGAGAAACTTTTTATTTAGGAATTGCAATAAATTTAAAAAATTTTTTAAGGACAGATATTATAATTTTGGATCAGTTCTAAGTTCAAAAAACCTGAGTGGGAGAATCATCCTTTTTTTCTTTTTTCTTTTATTGGCTATTTCATATATTTACATTACAAAGGTTATCCTCTTTCCCAGTTCCCCCCTCCCATCTCCCCTCCTCTTGCTTCTATGAGGGTGTGCCCCCTCCCACCCCCACACCCCCACCTCAAAACCCTGGCATTTTCCTACATGGGGGAAATTAGACTTCATAGGACCAAGGGCTTCTCCTCCTATTGGTACCAGACAAGGCCATCCTCTGCTACATATGCAGCTGGAGCCATGGGTCCCTCCATGTGTACTCTTTGGGTGGTGGTTTAGTCCCTGGGAGCTCTGGGGGGTCTGGCTGGTTGATGTTGTTCTTCCTATGGGGTTGCAAACCCCTTCAGCTCCTTTAGTCCTTTATCTAACTCCTTTATTGGGGTTCCTGTGCTAAGCTGCAAGCATCTTCATCTGTATCAGTAAGGCTCTGGCACAGCCTCTTAGGAGACATCCATATTAGGCTCCTGTCAACAAGCACTTCTTGGCATCAGCAATAGTGAATGGGTTTGGTGGCTGCATATGGGCTGGATCCATGCACAGTTTGTCTTTCATGGGCATCTCTCATCTGAGTAGTCTCATCTGAGATGTGTAGGCAGAGTGGAGTAGGTCCTCATGTCTACAAGCCTGAGACAAGCACTGTAAAACCAGAAGCAGAGTCCTAGGAATGTGGTGTGATGTAGGTAGAGGTCAGGCCTAGGGACAAGTGCAGGTGGTTGGCTGCAAAATAGACATGGCAGTTACCCGATGACGTCACTGCTCAAGAGCTCGGACTTGATCCATTCATTGTCCTTTCTGAGGTCGCCATTGGCTTCATCGTAGTCAAGGGCCAGGAATGTAAAGTTTGCAAATGACCCAGAAGACTCCAGATCATAGAGGAACTATTTTCAGAGTATTCTCCAAAACTCATCATATTCTCTAGTTTTTAATGTTAATTTCTATTCATGATAATTAAATCCTCTTGCCCTGTGCCTACGTTTAGTGGAAAAATTCTTAGAGGATAAGAGGTTATGCTTGTAAGCCAAACAAAACAGGAGCCCTTGTTACTTCCCCCCGCCTCTAACATTTGGGGAACTTGGCACAGTCATTTCTGTATGATTTTGAATGGAAGACTGTTATACATGATGAGGGGAAGAAAACTCTATTATCCAGTTGGAAAAAACAGATTGGATTACCAGTCACTGGTGTGACCTGTTAATTTTCTTAAGGAAACACAAGCCTCTTATAGTATTAAGTGTGATGCCAAAAAAAAGTATATTGCAAAAAACACCTTGCCCAAATTATTTCCTTCTTCTTTTTTTTAACCTTCTATTATCTTCTTTTCACCGGGGGTTTATTGTATGATTCCTCCTTCTTGTTATTTTAAAGATTATATTGAATGCATGAGAGGGCTTAAAATACCACCTTTTCTTGGTGCAGAACCTGGTCACCCAGCGGTGGTTTTATTCTAAGAAGTGTAACCTGGGGAGGTGATTTACTGGCAAGAACAAAGTCAGTATATCCCGCCACGTCCCCTGATGTTTTCCTAACAGACACATTACAGCACAATGTATGGGATTCAGAGGGGGTTCAGTTCCCACATCTGGACTTTCACTGACTGAAAGACTGAACAAGGTTGAAATCTGTATTTGCAGTAAGACCAGTTGCATATCAAGTTTTAAATGGTGTGTTGCAATAACAGTTAATAGGTAAAGGGTATTATATGTAATACTTAGTCTGTAATTGATGCAGTCTATCTTAACAGCACATAGTTTCATAAACTATCTTATTAAACTATGGAGAATAGAAAAAATTACTTTAAAAGTCCTGCGAATGTTGGGGTATCTTACATTCAAAGATAGTTGTTTGTTTCTGAATCGACTCCTGTTATAGAAATACATTCTTTGCTGCAAATGACTTTGGCTTTTCTGCTCTCTACTCCCACATAGTGAGGAATGTCTTTTGACCTTCTGTAAAACAATAGTCATATCTTTCCAGCAAGTAAATGGCTTGACTTTGGATGACGCATTACTGCTTCAAGAGCTTGGGTGCCCTTTCGTATGTCATGTGGAGTGCTGTCAAAATCTGTAATAACCTGGGAAAATGAATTCACCCTCAAACCAATCTTTCTTGATTTTTCGCTCCTTTGAGAGGGAGCAACTGCAAATAGTTTGTGGCCATCTCTGCCCTTTCTTTTCCTTATCATATGTCCTTAGGTAGCTTCCCACAAGCAACCCTGCTGAGACCCCCCTGGGTGTAGGATAGCTGTCTCCGTGGTGAGTCATTGAGTCCTATTATCTGAGCATTTTTTGCTCCTCACCCCTTCGTTTCTTATCCCTCCATATTAATTATTCGGCTGTGTAACAGAGTGCCCCCAATTACTGCCATACAACAAACAGTAACATGGATAATCTAATCATTTCTCTGAGTGCAGAACTTCAGAGGGATTCAGATGATGGTTCTGGTGATGTGGTATTTAATGTACTCTATGGGATTCAGAATGCAAAGCTTGGCTAGCTCCAGAAGATAAGCCTTCACAGTGGCTCACTCATGGCTATTGGAAAGCCTCAATTTCTTGTCACTTTCTTGTTTCCTTAAGATTCTTAAAATGGTCCATTTGGTAGGGTAGCTGGCACATCTGAAAGACCTAGTCATGGACGTCATAGACTGTCACCTCTTTGACATTCTTCACAATGAGAATAAGTCTGTAGATCTAGGCCTTCAATGTTCCCTTGTAGTGCATTGAGTTTCCTCAAATTAACTTTTAAATTCTCCATTCACAAATTCACCTCTCCTGGACCATGAAGTAAGGTCATGGATCCCTGAATCTGCTGAGGGTTGTCAGTCTGTGGCATTATCTGGGCATTTACAGTACATAGCTGTTCCATCCCCTGCCACTGGACTCTGTGCCTGACATTCTAGAACTTCAGAACCTTTCCAGCACTGTCATTGAAACTGCAGTTTGCCACATTTAACTTGTGAAGATTGCAAGCTGCTGTATATAAAAAGTCTTGAGTCATGTATATTTCTATCGAAAATATATATGAAGTTTAAGCATCAAGACTAATATTCCGATTATATGATAATATTTTTGAATTTTTCTAGGCAGAGACCTGTGGTATATCAGGAAGAGAATACCAATTATATACACAAGTAAAGAATATTTTCATATACTATATATGTGAATATATTATAAAATATATATTAAATGTAGGATTCTGGTTTTCAGAGAAAGCATAGTCTCAAATATAGCCAATCTATACAAGAATTAATATAACTATACCTGTTGCAAGCTTTAGAATCCAGGTTCATACTAGGTTGCTGTGCAGGCAAGAACTTTTACTATATATTAAGTTTACTTGACAGACTTTGAGATATAATGCTGACACATACATATCCATGTGCATATAGCCCTATAGCCCCACTACCATGTACACATTTAAGAAATTCAAAGTTGCCCCAATGCTTTTTTTTTTTAAAATTAAATCACAAGCAAGCTCTTTATGTATGCATGATTGTCTATGTACCATGTGCATGCATTGCCTGAATTGGCCAGAAGAGGGCATGAGATCTCCTTTGAACTAGAGTTACAGATTGTTGTTAGCCTCCATGAAGGTGGTGGGAATTGAACCAGAGTCCTTTGGAAAATCTATCTGTACTCTTAACAGCTGATCAGTCTTTCAGGCCCACAATTACATTTTAAACTAGGAAAGTTAAATACTGTTTCAATCTAAGAGATCATTGAAAAAATACTTAGTAATAAACGCAAACAAAATTTTAATTTTGCGAAATTAAAATTTCTCAAACTTTCTCAGTGTAATGAGAAAGCATGCAGATTTTCAACCTAGGTATTTTATAAAACATTTATATAAATTCTATTATTTCTATTTTATTAAAAAATATGAATTTTTCTTTTGAGGAAGCATTAGACTTAGGTAAGCAACATACTGACAGAAGAGATACTGAAATTTACAAACGGATAAAAATATGAACTTAGAGAAAATTTCAGAATTGTCATATTTCTCTACAAAGGATTTCCTTACTGTATATAAATTATATATAACACAAAAATGATAAAAATCTTTTATCTTGCTCTTTTGTTCCTTAATGTACCTATAAATCAAGGTTTCCTATGTGTTTTCTGTTGATATGGGGCTTTTACTTTATGGATAGAGAGTGATTCAACCCAATATTTGCTGTTTGTGTCTTCTTCGAGATGGACTGGAGAATATCTTAAAAATACATCTTCCCTTCACACCAATCCCTGGGGTCAGAACTGGACTAGATACCTGTCTACAGTTTCTGATTTGTGGTCAGAGTTCCTGTGTGGAGTCCAGGCTCTGTTTCCTATATTATTCTGTGTCAAACTAATACACTGAGGTCACTGGGGAAGGGTCCACACTACTATGGGTTTTCTACTTCTGATCCTGTAATCAAGTATAGGGATGCCTGCTAGAATAGAAGATCACATTGGACTTTTGTCATGTTTCATGCCTCAGTGTGACACTTAGGGTCCTCCACAGGCTCTATCCACATGCTCCACCCACAGTGCCAAATGCAGGTGAGTGTTGTCAGTGTCTTCTCAGAAGAGGAGTTTTCATCATTGGACCAGAGAAGGTCCCAAACACAGGTCTGTGCTTCTACTGCGTTCTGCCAACAGTGAGTTGAAGCTTTCTCTACATTATGATGCCTGAGAAGGCCAGGGTAGTACTGGTGAAGGCACACTCCCAGCCACCAAAGCTACACAAAAGCTGCAAGGACCAGCACCACACAAGGGTACGCCAAAGCCTAACCTCAACTAATAATGATGCCTGATGAATCTGAAGATATGTAGAGCATAGGTTTCAGCATGGTGCCCAGAGGAATCCATGTCTCCACCAAAAAGGACCATCTTGTAGGTATCTGTGCTCGAAATGAAGGGATGTGGTGGCAGCAGTCCATTGGATGTAAGAGCTGATGTTGAGCTGCATTGTGTTGTATGTCATAGTCGGAGACTTGTTCAGTCTAAGGGGCACTGCTCTCCACTTGTGGCCTAACAATGGTGCCATATGAAACTTCAATCTGCCTCTCTGGTCTATGGGATTCTTTTTCAGGGTGGGACAGGTTTAGAAGCTTTTGGAAGTGGGCCTGGGCAGAAAGACCTTTACTTTCTGTTTGGAACAGGATATCATCTTTGTGGGCCTGGCACTGATCTACAAGGCAAAGTCTTATGTTGCTTTTTGCATCCTGTGTGGAATATTAACTCATTTCATTGTCCTAATTTGAGAGAGGAGTGATGGGATTCTCCCAGCTGCTTGGCAATCATGGCCTCACAGGCTTTGACTGTAGGTCTTAGGTAGGGAGCAGGGGTTGTGGAGCTCTGCCTGGTACTGACTCTACTCTTATAGTCTTTGTATTAAATTTCACACCTATTTAAGCTTAGGATGAATTTGAGACACCACTCTTCATGATTTGTGGAGTTAAAAGAGGACCTGTACTTCCTGCTTTCTCTAACATTGCTCTTCTTGTCATTGAGTAAGCTCAGGCACTAGAGGAAGAGAGTATCTTGTACATACATGATAGAGCTATAACAAAACCCTTTACTTTGTGTGATTCCTTTGAAAACCCCAAATGAAGACCCATAAAAGTAGGAGGAAAAATTATTGGGAAAAAGAGGGATTAGTGGATGGGAGTGGAAATAAGAGAAGGTGGAGTGGCTAATGTCATCAGTATGCATCACCCATGTACAAGTGGTCAAAGAATGCTCTTAACTGCTGACCCACATCTCCAACCACAAGGGAAGAGTCTAAATGGGATCGTCCAGATCAAAGTTGCATGTCTGAATGCTTGTGGAGGATTGTCTTCATTGGCAATTAAAAAGAAGACCCAGGAAGACTAAGCCCACTGAGGGAAATGCCATTCCCTAGGCTTGGCTCTGAACTCTACAAAACTGAAAGAAGCAAGCAAGGAAGGATATGCTTTTTTTTGTTTGCTCTTTACTTCAGATGCAATGTGACTAGGTGCTTGAACTCCTACCTGAACTTTGCTGGAATGGTAGACCGACTTGGACCTGTAAGCCAAATTACCCTTTCCTCCCATGTGTTGCGTTATTTTATCACAGCAACAGCAATGAAACTAAGATACTTTGTAGGTCATTTTACCTCATTTATTAATGTAGGGATAGTTTCTTTTTTTAGTATCACAGAGAATAAAGAATAGAAGCAATAATTCTTACAAACTGGAATCCTACTCTTTTGTTTGTTAGTGGTTGGTAATTCTGAAGGTTATCTACATGTTAGAATTACCAAGAATGACTAAAATACAACTGATTTTAGATGGTATTGTGATTTTGATGGAATTGGTCAAAGAGGCTGGATGTTGCCTGCATGTTTGGGAACTTAAAGAGCATCCAGGTACTCTTGTTAAACCCACTGATGAGCCTCGCAGCTTTACCTCCTACTATAATCACTAAATCAAGTGGACTAAATTAAAACAGTTCTGAAGCCCATTACTTCAATTTTGTCTCTGCGTGTTTTCGGATCCATTGCTTTTTATTTCTACTCATAATAAATTGTTTCATTTTTCTCAATATGCATTTGATGCATTCATTTTGAATCTATTTTTTAATTTCACCAAATCTTTTATTTATTAAATTTTTAAAAGATGATTTTAATGGAAATTAAATTGTATCACTTTTCACTTTCCCTTTTCTATCATTAACCACTCCCAGATACCCTCCCTGAGCTCCTCCCCTCTACATTCTATATTCTATATTGATGTATGTACATCAGTATACATACATATGTATGTGTGCCACAATAATAATCACTGAACCTCCAATTTTTAACCCCAAACTCAAGCTTTCTCTTGTGTTAAGGAGATCCTGTGGCCTATGTTTTAAAGCAGTAAGGGGTAAGGGAGAGACAAGCAAGTGATAAAACCAGTACATTGTTTCTAGGTAGACGATTCCTCCTGCAGATCAGATGACACCACATTGTTTCAGTGGAAGTTCACTGGCATCCTGCACACTCTGTAAGAACCACCTATGCCTCGTGCCTTTGGCACACTGGACCACGCATTGGCAGTGATGCACTTAGCAGATGGGCCGAGTGCAGGCAGTGAAGTGTGCAAGCTCTCTCTTTGAATTGATTAATGGTTGTGATGGCAGAAATTCAAGGCTGAAGCATTGGGACAACTGTCTTTGTGTTGTATGCAGTGTCTGCAATTAAAGCTCTAGGGCCACTCCTTTTTTCTCTCTGACTCAAGCTTAATTAATTTTAAATTAAAACAAATAGTTTCCATGACCACATGAGGTACATTTGGGGGTTTGGCTCATCAGGATTAGCATGATGAAGTCTCCACCCCTTCATTATGCTCCACAAAAGACCCCCAGGAAGAGGATTGGAAATGCCATCCAATGTGGCATGTTGCTACTAAATATTTTGATATACACATGGCATTTTCATATCCGTGTCCTATGTAGAGAATCTGTAGGTGTCCTCATGGAGGATGCCAGTGGCCTAATGTAGCATGGTGTCCCTGTGGGTATTTGGCAATGCTCTACAACTCATGGAGGCTGCTCGCCAGGGCTTCAAGAGTTATTTCAGGCTAGTACCTAGTCTAAAATAAAGATGCCTTCTGAAATGCGGTTTGCAGATGAAACTCGATAATCATATCTTGCATGGTTATCCTTGTCCAAATCTGCTTTGTTGGTTAATACTGAGTTCTGAAGCAACCAAGACCAGGAGCTTACTTCCCATGTGAGTGACTTCGCTTATTCTGTTATGTTGCCACAGATTTCCTTTTTGATCTTCCTGGAGATCTTATAGGTAGGCATCTGTCCTTTGGCAAAAGGGAATTGATAATCAGTGTCCTCACCCTCCCTAGGAGAATACTGCAAAGCCTTGAGAATGAAGCCAGCATATTAGACGACAGGCAGCCAAAATCTGAAGTTATTTTTAACATTCTTCTGGGTTTACAGGCTCTTTGGGGAATTGTGTGTGTGTGTGTGTGTGTGTGTGTGTGTGTGTGTGTGTGTGTCTGTGTCTGTGTCTGTGTGTCTGTGTGTGTTGGGTATGTGTTTATTTTTATTATGTATGTGCGTGCATATATGTCAGTGTCTGTGTATACATATATTGCATTTGTATGTGTCAGTCTCTTTCTCTGTTTTGTGCACATGTGTATGTGTGTTACATGAGTCCTTACTTGTCAACTTGTGCCAAAGGCTGAGGTTTTGTTAATTGGTTGATTGGATAAGAATAAACTAGCATGCAAGGTATTTTGCTTCATCATGACATGGGACACAGTCCTGTCAGTATTTGTCTATAGAAACTGTGTCTAGCCTCTGCATGCTCAGCATGTTGCCACATATTTTCTCATTTACCTGACTTCTCTGTGTTGGAGGACCATGTAAAAGATGCCACCAGAAAAGATTCGGAAGCATGAGTTTGAATAGTATTGGACCCAAGCTTCTGTAAGCTTCTTCTTGTGTTATTTCCGTAGTGGAGAGACCCTAGAGGCAGATGCATTTGTAGACAGGAAAATTGGGAATTATAATGAATGAGAACTTGTCTGCCAGGAGGTAGCCTAGGATATCCCTTGAAAGTATCTATAGGGTTGAGGTAGAATGAAGAAAGACTAGCAGAATGGAAGTCTGCTATGTACCAACAACGTCTCTAGCCAGCCTGCTGATATGTCTCTCAGCCTGCTGAGAGAAGTCTCTTAGAGCTACAGGTCTTTGTGAGACATCATATGGGTGATGGGAACCAACTCTGGGCTGTCTGCAAGAGCAGAAAATGTTCTTAGCAACTGATCTACCACTCCAATCCAGAGCAGTGGTTCTCAACCAGTGCATCACAGGGCCACCTATCAGGTATCCTGCATAGCAGATCTTTACATTGTGATTCAGAACAATAGCAAAATTACAGTTACGATGTAGCAATGAAATAAATTCATGGTTGGCGTCACCACACCATGAGGAACTGTGTATTGAAGGGTCACCGCATTAGGAAGGTTGAGATCTACTACTCTAGAATCTCTACTTCCTTTCTCTCATCATGGAGTTAGAAGACAGAGCTTTCTTCAGGACAATAAGTCAGTGTAGAGATTTTACTAAATTCTGATTTCACCTTTTAGGAAGACCGCTGATATTGATTGTGCTGCTGCTGTGGTTAAGACAAATTCTCTTGTCGGTGACTTAACATAAGAACATGATCAAAAGAACTAATATTAATCTAATAAAAGGACGCTGGCATTCCTCATGTTGCACAGTTAGTATTTTCTAGACAGCAGCACATTAGCCCCGTTACTTAAGTCACTACTAGGCTCTGTCTCGTACCTACTTTTTAGACCTGCTTCCAAATCCCTAGGTCATCAAAGTCCCTGAGCATAGTTATTGGTTCTGACATGGTTATCTTTGTTCAAGGAAGAAGAGATTAGGCTGTGTTTGAGTAACAAACCTTGCAATAGCAATAGCTTAACATTGACAAGCTGAGATTTCACTCAGGCAAATCCTGCTGAGTGTTCAGAATCCTTCAGGCAGTGACCTGAGGGATGCGCACTTTTCTTACTCTGACGTCATGGGTTCTAGTTCTCCACAGCAGGACACACACACACACACACACACACACACACACACACACACACACACACACAGAGAGAGAGAGAGAGAGAGAGAGACAGACAGACAGACAGACAGACAGACAGACACACACACAGAGACAGACACAGACACAGACACACACATAGATACACACAAAAACACACATGGACACACACAGACACACACAAAGAGACACATGGACACACACAGACACAGACACGCACACAGACATATAGACAGATACACACAGAGACACACATACATATCCCTACACAAAAATATAGAGAAATACATATACACACACACACACACACACACACACACACACACACACACATATATATATATAGAGAGAGAGAGAGAGAGAGAGAGAGAGAGAAGAGAGAGAAGAGAAAAGAGGAGGAGGAAGAAGAAAAGGAAAGGAGGAGGAAGAAAAGAAAGGAGGAGGAAAAGAAAGGGGGAAAGAGAAGGATGATGACAGGGCTCTATCATTTATTAGATAACAGTTAAGAACTAGCTGTGGAATGTGGGCCTAGGAAGAGAGGGAGAGAAGACATAGGAAACACAGACCATCATCCTGATACACTGCCACATCGGTCTTTCATTTCCCTTCCCTGGGCTTCATCCCTTCAGCATGCATTGCATGCAAACATCCTCTAGCTCCCTGGCTCTGGACTCTGACCTCCCTGATGCATTCTGAGCATTGCTGTCAGAGTCAGCCTTTGGAAACCGGACTCCACTCCCCGAGTTCATGCGGCCACATTTACACTCCTGTATCTATTGTTTTTTACAGGCCTCAGATTCCTCAGGATATGTCTGTCTGTCATGTGAGACCTCATAAGTTTTCACTCCAGGCTCCAATGCTAAATTCCAGCATGAGCAACAGGCTTGAGTTTCGTTCATCTCCGAACTGAGATTCCTCCCTGAACGTGCTTTGTGCAGACTTCACTAGGCTCGGTTATTATTAGTGTCTATTCCTAATTCTGTCTACCTTAGTGTCTCCTGTCAACAAACCCAGAGCGATTGTTCTCTTACTGCCCTACCATTCTGTCTATTGTTCACGTCAGTCAGCAGGCCCATGTGTTACTGGTTGGTATCATTACTTAGCTCCTCATGGCCATGTGTCTTATATCTTGTGTTAGGGTATTTTCAGGATAAAAGTAGTATCTACCCCTGCAACTCCCCACAGACCACAAGAAGGTACTAAGCAGATGCTAGGGTATGGGAGGACAGGCTGCAATGAATGAATGAATGAATGAATGAATGAATGTATGGTTGACTGGTATGTAGCGACAAATTTAGCCACACCGCTTTGGCTCTGGGATGGTCACACTTCCAGACACCTGCCCAGGAGCATTCTGGATTCACGAATGAAACACACACACACACACACACACACACACACACACACACACACACACATCAGTTACTTTTTGACATGCTATGACTAGCTCAAAAGCTGGGGACTCCTAAACCTTCCTCTGCTAGCAAATGCAGGATATTCCTGAGACTCCAAAAACCTTTCCCTGCTACCCAGGCCCAAATAAGGGAGTGGCTGGTTGGCTTTCTCACCTGTAGCTCCTATGTCCCATCCTTCTCTCCCGAGTCATGGTGATTCCCCATCTCCTTCCTTTCTCCCAGTCTCAGCCCACACAAATCTAAAGGTCCACCCTCAGTCTACCTGCCCAGCCATTGGCTGTTGGCTCTCTAATAAAAACAATTGGGGACAAGGACCTTTAGCATTTGGACACACAAATTCAGATTTGGGTGGCTGGATTAATTGAAAGTATTAGAACCAGTTCCCAGCACTGGTAAGCTCTCATTTCTCATGGACCTTTAATAATGATATCATGGTACTTATACTTTTATTTCTAGTACATATTGACATTTCTAGTACACATTGACACATTCTGTGACATAGAAATCTTAAGATGAAGGTTGAGACTTCTAAAGATCACATTTTTGCTTGTTCTGTTAAGATGAGGAAGTTCTATAGTTTCGTTACTGGTGGCCATCAACAAAGTTCATAGTCCAAGACAGAAGGTGTTGGGTGCTCTATTCTGTTTTACATCAGTCTAGTACTGTCATGAGTAAAAAAGAGTCAGCACAGCATTGAATACAAGGGTTACAGCCAGACTGCTCTGGCTTCAAATTCTAGAGGCTGCCATTTTTACCTGAAGATTTTGCTGACTAGGCTTCTGCAAATTTCTGTGAAGTGGGCATAGAATATTCCTCCATCATAGAACTGTTGAGATGGCAGAGTGGCATCCCGTCTCCAAGGTCTTCCCTCCATCTTTCATGACGAGTTACTGCTCAAAACCATGCACTTGCATTATTGACACAACCAATAGCATGCTGTTGAAGAAAATGCAGGTGCCACTCCAGGCACTTAACAACACTGTCGTTTCTGCTATTTTGCTTCTTGGAGTCTCCCGTCTGGAGAAGCCATGGATGTATGGAGATTTTGGCAGAGGGTTCTCCCCATTGAGCTGCATGACAAGCCACTGCTTTTGTGGTCTTGCAGCCCACTGGAGCACTTCAACAGGATAAAACCTGCTTTATGAGAGGGTTAGGTATAGGAGGAGGTGGAGTTGCGACAGCCTTGACCACAGTTGCCCCTTGAATTGGGTAAAACCCTAATGGCTCTGTACAGTCAGGACTGCTTGACTTAGATTCCAGAATTGATGGGGATAAAAGGAAGGCCTTTGGCTCCTGCCCAGTCTTGTTCTGTTCTGCTACCTAGCAGAGTAGCGGAGTGAGGAATGATGGTTTAATACTTAGTGAATTGTGGCAGCGTGATGTGGAGCAAGAGAATTTACAAACATTTTGAATTACAGGGACGCCTGTGAAACTGTGCGTTCTGTTCTGTTTTGTACGTTTTATTCTTTATGACTGCGGTGCCTTGTTTCAATAGTGGGGGGTTGAGGCTGCTGTGAGTAGGATTCTGAGTTTCATTGTATTCTAAAAGATTTAACAGATACATCTGGATTTTAAGGGACAAAAACTCCAGCAGATACACAGAGCCAACACATGGCAGATTGGATCTGACATTAAGTTCGAAATGTGTGCTCATAGAGAGGAGAAATAAAATGAGGCACAGTGGGCATGGGGTGGTGGCTCCGTCTTCATTTAGTTCTTCTAGGCCTCGGCTCTCACTTTCCTGAACTTAGAAAACCTGGCTTCTTGGAGAAATCTCCAGGGATTTCTTCAACTGTATTTCTTCATTTACGATTAGTGGGTGGGGGATTACCTCAAATGCTCGTCTCGTTAATCGAGCCAGTTGTTTAATCTTACAAACTCCAAACTTCACATAGTCTTTGTTTGTACGGTCCTAGATTCTAAGTGAACTTTCTTAATCTCTGGGTTAAATTTGGGTGTGAAAATGTAATACAGCTTCTCCCGTTCCTTGGTAGGGTCGATAAGACTGTAACTCCTTGCTTTTCTAGTCAAAGGCAAAAGCCCATAATGTTGAGTAAAAAGAAGTGACTTTAAACTGAGTTCTAAGACTCAGTAACCTGAGGTCAGTCATTCTGCCAGAAAAAGGGAATCTGAATTTATTTTTTTAAAGCATTTCCACCTTGCTTCCCCAAAAGTATTGTAAGTAGCTGTCTTGTGGGTAAATGGTACATAGTGCTGTCAGGCATACATCTCTCCTTTCTTCAAACTGGTCCTGTCTCCAGAGGAAGCACTGATCATTGATTCCTCAGATGGTCCCGAGTGTCAGAGACACAGGTAGGTGATGCATGGGACAAGCCTTAGCAACGGAGCTAAATCCTAGAACCCCGTCTACCTCAAGGAAACAATGCACGTGAAAACGAATGCTTTCAGTGCAAAAGAAGTCTCCAAGAGCAGCGTCCCTGTCCAGAAACTCTGCATCCTGCTCTGGCTACCGAAATCCTTGGTTATGCCTGTAGTTTCTGTTCTCCAGCCCTTTATGACCTCCTATTCTGTGTCAACACTGACCATCCTCTTCGCTCTACAGCTCCCCTTTTGTTTTTGCCAATGGCCACTCTCTCAAACAGTTCAGCTGCCTCTTCTACAGCTGTGAAGCTCAGCCTACAACCTCAGCTGTTACTGATCTGGTGGCCTTGCTTTTCTGCCATGTGGCTTTGTGTCTCCAGCTCGGCCCTCACTATAAAAAGTATACAAGAAAAGGCCACCTGAGAGAGCAGCCTTTTATCATACCTAATGTTGCAACACCAGGAGAGGCAGCACAGGGAGGGGTTCCCAGACCACTTACTGAACAAAACAACTTGCTTGCATTTGATTTAGGAAAGGAATGCTTTCCCAAACCTCAGCACATCTCAGGTGCAAATGAAGGTGCTTGCACCAACCTTATGCCTTGCTTGCAAATGGAGGTTTGTGTCTGTACTAATTACATCTCTGTGACTTTTTGTCCCTGTTGTAATGTTCTTTTAGGCTTCCTGGTTTGGGGTTAAAAATGGTGGCAAGGTCATCTAGTCTCAAGACTTGTGAAAGTAAAAGAATACAGTTCTGTTTGATATAATCCTGTCTGATACTATACCTTCAAGAGAAGAAACAATAATGAACACTGTGAGTGTGTGTGTGTGTGTGCATGTGTGCCTGTGTGCGTTTGTGTGTGTGTGTGTGTGTGTGTGTGTGTGCCTGTGTGAGTTTGTGTGTGTGTGTGTTTTTCCAGGGCATCCTTAGTGGGTCAAACATGGCCAAACTAGCATGATGGTCAATCTTGCCAGCTGTTTGATTGATGGTTCTTTTGCTCAAGACAGCCAGTGCAGCAAGGGAAAGCCAGACAGCAGCTAGTTAGGGAGTCAGATTCCTGCACATTTGCTCATTTACAGGAAAACAGACATCAGAAGGAACGCTTACAACAAGAAGTCAAGTTAACTAAAGAACTTATTATCAGAAATAACATTTTAAAATGATTCATTTATTTATAATATAAGTACACTGTAGCTGTCTTCAGACACACCAGAAGAGGGCATCAGAGCTCATTACAGATGGTTGTGAGCCACCATGTGGTTGCTGGGAATTGAACTCAGGACCTCTGGAAGAGCAGTCAGTGCTCTAACCGCTGAGCCACCTCTCCAGCTCCAGAATAAGACTTTTACAGAGTTGTGAAATGGTTTACAATGCTTATCACCTGCCCGAATGACTCAGGGAGAGAGGCGGGTTTTGTTTTCTGCTCAATGGAAGCATCTTTTTAGAAAATGCCTTCCACTGGTATACACGCACACAAAAGGATGTGCACACATCCATATGTCCACATTGTATTTAGTAGGCAAAAACATTTCAGAATGGTGAGTATTAGTTTTGCCAGACTCAGAAAATAAAACAGTAAAAACATGGGGCTGGAGAGATGGCTCAGTGGTTAGGAGTACCCGACTGCCCTTCCAGAGGTCCTGAGTTCAATTCCCAGCAACCACATGGTGACTCACAACCATCTGTAATGGGATCTGATGCCCTCTTCTGGTGTGTCTGAAGACAGCTACAGTGTACTTATATATAATAAATAAATAAATCCTTAAAAAAAAGTAAAACCATTTAATGAAAGCTTTGTTTCATTTTTGTTTACTTTCCTGTAACATTTAGTGACCTTACCAACATTGATGTTTCATTATTTGGTCTCAAGCTATCTTGGTTTTCAAATTTTCTTTTCCAACAAAATTTCCATGTGGACATCTTAGGAATGCAGACTACAGCTAGTTTGTGGCTCATTTTACCAACTGTCCAGGCCTTTTTCCCAAGGACAATAAGGAAAGCAGGAAACCATATCCTTCTCTTCCACGGGAAGGCTAATAATGACTACACGCTGTATTGGGCTATCCCACTCCTGTAAGACACTGAAGGCACAGTGTCAATTCATCTTTCAAACTTCGTCCCATCTGACATAATTTTTTAGGATTTACCATAATCAGCCAATAGGCACAAAACAGAATCCTTCAGGCACTTGACAGAACAACAGCTCAGTTTTTTTCGCTGAACATAAATAGGATATCTGTTGGGGTCATGACCTAGAGGTTGAAAACCTTTGGTTTAGTATCTTAATGTATATAACTATCTTGGTAGGGGGCAGAAAGGAAACAAATTATTTAGTTTAGTATAGACCAAGAGGAACTCATTTTAAAGATAAAAACATGAAATTTACTACAAATACTTTCAAGTTTCTAAACAGAGAAACTGAAAGGGGGTTCTATTAATAAGTGCTGTGGATAGAAATGTTCCTTACAGATTATTGTAGTTGAGCTTCTTGTTCCTGGCAATGGAGAATTTATTTTGACTTAT